>NC_052355.1:6613564-6616686 GCF_009727055.1 Benincasa hispida
TTGAAAGGCGATGCACGTGAATCATATGCTTTGATTCCAAAGTTTTTGATGAAGTTAGAAGAAAAGAATCCAAGTTTCTTGTTTCTGACTTATTATATGATCTATCAATGATAGCTTCTATCACTGATTGGAGTCTATCACTGATATCTTCCATCACTGATAACATGAAAATAATGGAAGGTATTGGTGGTGGACTGCAACCAATGATAGAAGCTATTGGTGGTAGGCATCAATCAATTATATACCTTTTGTATCTGGCTTAATTGTTTATTTTCTTCTTTTAGGTACATTTATTACATATGAAGCTGACATAAATGGGCATTTTAAGTATTGTTATATGCCTATTGGAGCACTCAATTGAGGGTTGGAAGCATTGTAGGCCTAATATATCAGTTGATGGGACGTTCTTGAAATGTAAATATGCTAGGACTCTTTTGACGGCTTCAACAATTGATGGTAACAATCAGATTTTTCCTCTTACTTTGAGTATTGTTGACTCTGAAATTGATGCATCCTGGAGACGGTTTTTTGAGAATTTAAAGAAAAGTTTTGGTGAACAAGAAGGATTAGTCATTATTTCTGATCGACATTTTAGCATTCCGAAAGGTGTTATGAATGTTTTTCCAAATGTTGAGTATTGTATTTGTCTATGACACCTTTTGCAAAATATGAAGTTGATTTATAAGGATTCTTTAATTGATGACATATATTATAGTTGTGAAAAAGCTTATACAATTGATAAGTTCAAGTTTTATATGAAATGGATGGAATCAATATATCCTACAATTCGGGAATATCCCAATAAAGTTGGTTTTGAGAAGTGGGCATGTGCACATTCTAGGAGAAAAAGGTATAATATGATGACTACTAATATTTCAGAGTGCTTGAATAATATTTTGAAAGAGCCTAGGGAGTTCCCGTTGCATCATTACTTGATTATATTAGAGAAATACTTCAAATTTGGTTTTATGAAAAAGGTCAATCAGCATTATCCATGAAGACTATTTTGACTAGTTAGGTAGAGTCTGAGTTGCGAGAGCAACACAATCAGTCAAGAAGCTTCAAGGTACAAATACCTTAACTATTAGAAAATATCGTTAATAACATATTATCAGTGATAGCTTCTATCATTGATAACATGTTCTATCACTGATAGTTTTTGTTTTCACTGATATTTTTTGTTTTCACTGATAGCTTGAAAATATTTAATCAGGTAGGGATAGTATCACTTACAATTTCGTTTATATTTTAGTTTTCATTGACATTCCATTAGTTCACCTAGTTGATTACATTTCGTTAACTGTTTTATTTTTCAAGTTGATCCTATTAACAATGAAGAATATAAAGTAATTGATGGGGACAAATCACCTTTTGGTAAATTTGGCCTATTAATCATGCAATTTTCGTGTTTGGGATTTGGTGAAGATTCCATATGCCCATGCTTGTGCTGTTATTCGTGGGCTAAATTTAGATATATATACTTTTGTGTCGGACTACTATTTTTGCAGTACATTGTTATCAACCTATAAAGGATTAGTTTATCCTATTGGAAATCATGCTGATTAGAGATCTATTGATGTTGGTGTGAATGTATTACCTCCAATAGTTAAATGTTCGGTTGGACGACCACGTAAACAAAGAATATTATCGATTGGTGAAAAGAAAAGGAGCTCGAAGTGCAGTCGATGTCATCGTTGTGGCCATAATTGTAGGACATGCAAATTTCCACCAGTTGTTTAATGAAAAAGCTTGATTTGTAATTGATGTTTGTAATGAAGAAGCTTGTTTTGTAATTGATGTTTGTCATCCATTTATCAATGATAGTGAGACAGTCGATGTTTTTCACCAATTTGTCAATTAGATTGTAGTTGTTGCTTGTTGTCATCAATTTAACCATTAGATAGTGAGACAATTTGTTATTGATGTTTGTCATAAATATATTAGAGACCTTGTTACTAATGTTTTGTTAGTGGAACAGACTTTGTTGTTGATATATCCATTCTTTAGTCAATATGATGATTTTATTTATGAAGCTTTCGTTTTCCTTTAGCCACAACAATTCAAAGAAATGATATCAAGCTATCTGTAATAGCTTCTGTCAGCAATTAATACAATGAAGTGATAGATTCTATCACTGATAGTTGATAAGAATTGTTGCAAAAAATCCATCAATGATAGATTCTATCACTGATAGAATCGCCAACCAAATACTACACGATCGTATAGCATTACTGATACCATACTATCAATGATAGAAGTTGTGCAGCTTGTGTTTAAAGTTTGATCAACACAACAACCTTGTTGAAGAACACTTAATAACCTGTTGAAGAACTGACCCAAAGACTAGACGATTGCTTAACAAGTCCAAACGATCGTTTACAAAATACTATACGATCCTTAACAAGTCCAAACGATCATTTATAAAATACTATACGATCACTTAATCATTTACAAAATACTATACGATCGCTTAACAAGTCCAAACGATCATTTACAAAATACTATACGATTGCTTAACATGTCTAAACGATCATTGACAAAATACTATATGATCGCCTACCCAATTCTAGACGGTCACCTACCAAATGTTACACGATCGATGAGCTCGGCTACACAACGCTGAGTAACAAAATTCTATATGATCGCCTACCCAATGCTACACAATCGCCAACCACATGTTACACTATCGCCAACCAAATGCTACACGATCGCTTAGCTCTGCTACATGATCGCTGAGTAATAAATACTAAACGATCGCTTAAATTATCTACACGATCGCTGAGTTCCGCTACACAATCGCTGAGTAAAAAAATGCTATACGATCCCCTACCCAATGCTACACGATCGCCTACCAAATGCTACACGATCACTTAGCTCTGCTACACAACGCTGAGTAACAAAATGTTATACGATCGCCTACCCAATGCTACACGATCGCTTAGATCTGCTACACAACGCTGAGTAACAAAATGTTATACGATCGCCTACCCAATGCTACACGATCGCCTACCAAATGCTACACGATCACTTAGATTTGCTGCACAACGCTGAGTAACAAAATTCTATACGATCGCCTACCCAATGCTACACGATCGCCTACCAAATGCTACACGATCGCTTAG
>NC_052355.1:6617646-6618744 GCF_009727055.1 Benincasa hispida
CGCTGAGTAACAAAATGCTATACGATCGCCTACCCAATGCTACACGATCACCTACCAAATTCTACACGATCGCTTAGATCTGTTACACAATGCTGAGTAACAAAATGTTATACGATCGCCTACCCAATGCTACACGATCGCTTAAATCTGCTACACAACACTAAGTAACAAAATGCTATACGATCACTTACCCAATGCTACACGATTGCCTACCAAATGCTACACGATCACTTAGATCTGCTACACGATCGCTGAGCTCCGCTACACAATCGCTGAGGAAAAAAATGTTATCGATCGCCTACCCAATGCTACACGATCGCTTAAATCTGCTACACAACACTGAGTAACAAAATGCTATACGATCACTTACCCAATGCTACACGATCGCCTACCAAATGCTACACGATCACTTAGATTTGCTACACAATGCTGAGTAACAAAATGTTATGCGATCGCCTACCCAATGCTAGATGATCATCTACCAACTGCTACACGATCGCTTAGATCTGCTGCACAACGCTGAGTAACAAAATGTTATACGATTGCCTACCCAATGCTAGACGATCGCCTACCAAATGCTACACGATCGCTTAGATCTGCTGCACAATGCTGAGTAACAAAATGCTATACGATTTTCTACCCAATGCTACACGATCGCTTAGATCTAGTGCACAACGCTAAGTAACGAAATGCTATACAATCGCCTACTAAATGCTACACGATCGCTTAGATCTGCTACACAATGCTGAGTAACAAAATGCTATACAATTGCCTACCCAATGCTACACGATCGCTTAGATCTGCTACACAACGCTAAGTAACAAAATGTTATACGATCGCCTACCCAATGCTAGACGATCGCCTACCAAATGCTACACGATCGCTTAAATCTGCTACACAATGCTGAGTAACAAAATGCTGCACGATCGCCTACCCAATGCTAGACGATCGCCTACCAAATGCTACACGATCGCTTAGATCTGCTGCACAACACTGAGTAACAAAATGCTACACGATCGCCTACCCAATGCTACACAATCGCCTATCAAATGCTACACGATCGCTTAGATTTGCTACAAAACGTTGAGTAACAAAATG
>NC_052355.1:6619054-6715600 GCF_009727055.1 Benincasa hispida
ATCGCTTAGATTTGCTACAAAACGTTGAGTAACAAAATGTTATACGATCGTCTACCCAATGCTACACGATCGCTTACCAAATGCTACACGATCGCTTAGATCTGCTACACAATGCTGAGTAACAAAATGCTATACGATCGCCTACCCAATGCTAGGCGATCGCTGACCAAATACTACACGATCGCTTAGATCTGCTGCACAACGCTGAGTAACAAAATGCTATACGATCACCTACCTAATGCTACACGATCGCCTACCAAATGCTACACGATCGCTTAGATCTGCTACACAACGCTGAGTAACAAAATGATATACAATCGCCTACCCAATGCTAGATGATCGCTTACCAATGCTAGACGATCGCTTACCCAATGCTAGACGATCGCCTACCCAATGCGTGTTATCACTGATAGTTGGTTATCAGTGATATTAGATATCACTGATAGCATGTTAATGTTATAATTAAGATCATCAATCAATCAATACTTACATTCTTTTTCCTCATATCTTCTTTATCTTTTTCTTCATGATCTTCCTCTTCATCTTTAGGATCATCATGCAATTATTCTTGCTGGTCATTCTCTTGATCATCTTGAGCCTCCTTGTCCTTAGCAGTGTCAACTTCAGCCTGCATGCATATATCATTTTTGTTATTGTACTTCTTTACAGAAAAAGAAAATCACAAGTTTTACCTCTAGAACTTCCAAACTTGCATCTAAAAGCTCTAAACTAGATGGTGGCGCTTTGTTCTTCTCAAGAGATTCTTGAGATTGCTTTTCACCACCTTCTTCTTTTTGTGAAAGTTTATCATTGATAGCTTCTTTTATGTGGCCCAATATATCAAGAATCTCCTTATGCATTTCATTGATGTCCTTCTTAATATCTTCTTGTTCCCTTTTTAATTCTTCAATTTCCTCTGGTAATGATGCAATTCTTCTCCTGGTTGACGTTTGTTTTCCTTCTTTTTCTTTTTCAATATCCATCTCCCTGGTTTCCAGCTCTGCAAAATAGGCATAATAGTTGGATTGCAATTCTTGTTCAGTTGGAACAAATGAAGCAACAATAAACTGAAAGTTTAATAAAGATGTTAGTGATATAGCTCATTTATAGAAACAATCATTAATTTCAAGCTATCACTGATTGCTTCTATCTACAATATTATCAATGATAGAAGATATCACAATAGTTCCAAATGACTGATAGAAGCTATCACTGATAGTGGTATCTTCTATGTCATAAAAGCTGAAACATCAATTATAGTTTCTATAATTTGATAGCATGCTAATAATATATATAAATAAAGGAAATAACAGTGATAAAAGACTTACACTAGTGGCTTTGAAAAATATTGTTGTTGATGTGTTGCCAATCATTAAGTTCTTGAAACTCCCATTGAGTAAGTCTAGGTCCATCACTTTTTATTCTTCGTGCAAATCCAATAGTGGGGTTGGATAATCTTGGTATAATTTCAAAAGCCCAATATACCAAAGCTAGTGGAAATCCTTGGAGGAAAATGGAAGATGACTTATTGATGATAGCCTTCTTAAAAAACTCTATAGTTAGTTCAAAGGAAACCCTACCCCATGGATAAGATCTAAACCTTTCTTTGTCATCCAACATTTTTAGATGCTTCCAACTTACTTTGTTTTGTCCTTGTATAGGAATTAGGAAGCTTTCTAGAAAATACAAGTGTGCAAGTTTGACCTTTATATCAATGGGTATGTTGGCATCAGAACCTAACAAATTAAAAGTAGGTTGGAGCTCTCTTCTTATAATTTTTGTATTTGTCTTGAAAATGAAGTTCTTAATTGTGTTGTCCATTGATTCCTGTTCACTATAGATACCATCTATAGGGTAATCATCACAATTTAAACCTGATACTAAACAAAACTCCTTGAGGCCAAATTCTGAAATATGTCCTTCTAAATTAAAGGCCAATATATTTTGCTTGGTAGTTGTGCATTGCCTTCTAATAAGGTGTGATATGAGTTGGTTGGGCACCCTTTTCATTTTTATTTCTAAGAAGTGCCCAAAAGGACCTTCTCTAAACTGTTGGAGTGATGGCTCATCTAATTTTCCTATGTTAGACAGGACATCTAAACTTATGAAGAAGCTGACTTTTAATGGATTTGTCCATTCACTTTCTTGAACAATTAATACATTTTCCTATATATATAACAATAACATAAATGTAAGAAAAAAGAAACCACAAATCTATATAAATTTATAAAATATCATTAGATTGTGACCTTGATCTTCTTGTGTTTTTTCCCAGATGTTGATCCTTCCAATGTTTTTCTATTTCCTTCTCCATTTATCCTAAAAAAAAACATGTGGAACCATTACATTCATATCATTGATAGCAATAATAGTGATAGATACTTTTTCTATGAATAAACAATCATCAAATCACAGCACAGGGAACTAAATTAGCATCAATGATAGCATCCATCAATGATAGCATCCATCAGTGATAGTTGTCAACATATTCCCTAACGCATCAGTGATAACCTAAAAACAATCATGTAGAACCATTACATTCATATCATTGATAGCAATAATAGTGATAGATACAATAATAGTGATAGATACTTTTCCTATGAATAAACAATCATCAAATCACAGCACAGGGAACTAAATTAGCATAAATGATAGCATCCATCAATGATAGCATCCATCAGTGATAGTTGTCAACATATTCCCTAAAGCAACAGTGATAACTTCTATCCTAAAAACAATCATGTAGAACCATTACATTCATATCATTGATAACAATAATAGTGATAGATACTTTTCCTATGAATAAACAATCATCGAATCACAGCACAGGGAACTAAATTAGCATCAATGATAGCATCCATCAGTGATAGTTTGTTGATAGATAAATCCATCAACAAACTATCAATGAACTGTCAACATATTCCCTAAAGCATCAGTGATAACTTCAGTTAAAGAACAATAAATAACTAAATTAGCATAATATGAAACATCAGCAAATCACAACGAAACAAATTACTAATCTTCACATAATTAGCAATCAAACACAGTCAACAATAAACTATCAACATATTCCTCGAAAAACAAGCAAATCACAATCAACATTACAAATAATCTTCACATAATCAACATTTTGATGACTATTAGTCTATGATTACTACACTGTGATGACTACGCTGTGATGACTACATCATGATGACTACACTATGACCAAAATGCATAATAAAACACTAAATAAAACACCTAAAAAAAGATGAAGAATAAATGTAGCCCTAATTTGAAATAACTATTTATCTTCTTATATAAACTGTCAATGGAAGAAGAAAGAAGTTCTACGTTTTCGAATTCTTGTTATCAGTGATGAAGAGATGAAAAAAGAAAAAAGAAGAAACGAAGAAACGAAGAAGAACAACGTACCTTTTGAAGTTTGGAGCGAAATCGATGGGGAAGAAGACGGCACTGTCGGAGCGGAAGAAGACGGCACTGTCGAAATCAAAAGGTTGAAATCAGAAGGAGATGCCACTGTCGGAGCTCGAAAGGGTTGGAAGTGCTTTTCGCGTTTTCCGGAAGAAGATGAAGTATCGAAATGAAATTTGTTTTATATGGGCCCATATCCATTTTAGTCTTTTCTTTTTTCTGGACTAAATCTTTAATATAAAAAATCTATATTTACAAATACTTTTATCTCATTACATAAACTCTAATATTTATTGTAAAATAAATATTCATGCAACTTCCCCTTATTTTTTAGTTTCATATCCAATATTTACCATTGAACTCAACATAAAATATAATCATTCAAATTTTCAATATTATCTTATAAAATTACATTTTAAAATTCTGAAACTACATCCAATATATTTCAAATTTATTCTAAATTAACTTGTATAACAAAAAAAAAAAAAAAAAAAAAAATTTACACTTTTTTTTTAAAAAAAATTCCTTTCAGTTAAAACTACAGATACTATATACGTTGTTAAATTAGTATAATTTATTTTGACAGTTAAATTAGTATAATTGTTTACTCAATAATTGATATACTTATATTATTATTTTTGCTAGTTCTACTTGCAATTGTTTATAAGTTAAACTACAAATTAACTTCATACGTGTACAATCGTCAATAGATATTCATACATTTCAATATTGCCTAGTTGATCCTTAACGTTCTTTTTTCTATTTTAATAACTACCTGACCTATTCCATAATATCTGCAAATATGTTAAACACACTTTTAAAGACTTGTAACCTAATTTAGACGACCAATACTTATGTACATCCTAGATTATACCTATTTTTGTGCTATACGGTACCCAGTCCAATCATATAATAAAAGAATAATGAAAAATATTATAAGAGAGAATAGAAAAGAGTTTGTCATGTTTATAGATTTTTGCAGGACAATTAAGTGAAATACATAAAGATATATATAGCGTAACTTAGCCTCAACACTAGACCGACTGGGCTCACCCCAACCCTAAAACGTAAAGATCCAAGCTCAACCCTGAACTAAGTCCAAGAGCCTAAGACATATGTTTATGGGCTTGGATCGGGCCAACTAGTTTATTTGTCAAGCCCATGACATGCTCTTGGACTCAGTCATTAGATCAAATTAGTTTATGCATGCTTAGGATGAGCTTGGGACAACCCATTGGAATAGTGAATTAAATATTAATTATTTAATTATTTAAAAATATACATGTTTTATTTTATACATTCTTAGTGGAATATTACTAAAATTTATCAAATTTATTTTTTATTTTTATAATTTTTCAATTATCGATATTATAAAATTTTATTTTGTATTTAATTTTCTTTTTAAAAAATGGTTAGTTTTTAACACTTTAAAAGAATTATATGCTAACTAAAAAACTTGAATATATCTAAACATATTTTTAAAAATAATATTAAAAAATTACTTTTTTAATATATAAAATTTAATATATGAAGACTTATATGGATATTGAATATAGTTGACCCAATTATAAGCCCACTAAGGAGTCCGACGGGTTGGTCTATGGGCTAGGTCGATTTTCCAAGTGATAAATCTATATGCAATCCAATAAATAAACGGGTAGGACTAGTTGAATAGATCAAATGTTGACTTTAAACAAACTTGGATTGAACCTTGACTAAGCTTAGACCGGTTTTTAGATTTGGAATTCGATGATGATGTTAAAGTGTAACTCATAATCATCTAAATGTTTTTCTTTATTAATATGATTTTGTTAGAAATAGAATTAGAATGAACTCAATAATGAGTAGAATCTCTTAATCTCTTAATATAATCCAAAAACATTGCAATAATGGGTGTAGAAACCACAGCACGATTGGGATAACAAATTAAAAAAGAAGAAAAGAATCCAACCCAAATTGAGTTATTTCCAGCCAATAGAAAGATCCCTCAATTATTAATTATTACATCTATTTGCCCGCATGCACGTCCAAACCAACCAATACCGCGTTGAACTTTTCTTCTTCCTACAAACCACAAAACAAAAACACCAACACTAAAATAGCAAATTTCCCCCAAAAACAACATTCCACAAACCCCCCATTAAAATTAAAAGAGAGAAGCCTTCCCGGTCGCTGCGCCGCCATTGCTGTTGTCCCTAGAGAATGAAGCTATGGCGAAAGGCTGCCGGAGCAATCAAAGACCGAAATAGCATTTGGATGGCCAGCCTTTCCCGCCGCACGCCATACCGCCACCCCGACCTTGAGGCAGCAATCATTCGAGCCACCAGCCATGACGGCGCTAAAATCGACTACACCAATGCCCGCCGCGTGTTCGAATGGATCAAAACCTCTCCAATCTACCTCAAGCCTCTCGCATGGGGCCTCTCATCCCGAATGGAAAAAACTCGAAGTTGGGTTGTTGCCCTAAAGGGTCTTATGCTCATCCATGGAATTTTTTGTTGCCAAGTACCGTCGGTCCAGCGGATCGGACGGTTGCCATTCGACCTCTCAAGTTTTAAAGATGGTCATTCAAGTCCTTCCAAGACTTGGGGTTATGATGCGTTTGTGAGAAGCTATTATGCATATTTGGATCAGAAGTCAGCGTTTATATCTTCTGAGACTAAGAATTTTAAGAAAGGATTGAAACCCTCATTGTTGGAAGAGTTGATTAAGCTTCAAAGTTGGCAGTCTATGTTGGATATGTTGCTTCAAGTTCGACCATTGGATGAGAATATGAAGGTATGTTAACCTATATCTCTGGTCTCGATTCGGATTAATCTCTAAACCTGATGAGTCTTAAGAAGAAAATAGTTAATTAAAATGCTACTTTTGTTTCTGAACTTTCAAATTTCTGTTCGATTTTAGTTCTTATAGTTTCAAATTTCCAATTTTAGTCCCTTTACTTTTTATCTTCTTTCTCGTAAAATTAACTAGATTAAAGCCTTTTAGAACCCTTATATTGAAAAAACTTTTAAAAACTGACTTCAAAACTTAATAATCCAGACACTTTTGTTCTGATATCATGTTAAACTACCTTTCGTATGTAATACTTTTACGTATCATATTCTTAACAGGGTGATTTAGTCTTGGAGGCGATGAACAATCTCGTCATAGAAGTATTTGACGTTTACAGCCGAATATGCAACGGAATAGCTCAAGCTCTATTGAAAATTTACGCATTACCGGCGAAAACCGAAGCGACGATGGCGCTTCGTGTTGTCCAAAAAGCAGCAACCCAAGTTGAAGAATTGTGTCAATATCTTGAGGTATGTAGAGAAATGGGTGTTCTGAAGGCATCTGATGTCCCAAAATTGGAGAAAATCCCAGAAGAAGATATTAAAGAGCTTGAGCAAATCATCAATGGAAGTGTAAATAACAATAAAAATAGGAAAAGAAAAAATGATGAAGTTATTGAAGAAGAGAAAAAAAAGGAGAATAATAACAAAGGAGGAGATCAAATAATGAGTGAAATTAGAAAAAAAGGGCCAAATAAAAGGGTTTTGAAGACTGTGATTACTGACAAATGGGAGATATTTGATGGAGATTGTTCATCAAGAACTACTTTACAAGATCAACACCATTTTCCAAGCTGTTCTTCTTCGCTTTTGAGTGTTGTTTCTCTACCAAATTATAAACAAGATTTACCTGATTTGATCACTTTCTAGGGCATCTTCAAAATACATATCAGGTAATTAATTTTATTCATTCTCAGTACATACCAGATAACTTGATCTTCTTTTTTTTCTTCTTTTTTTTCCCTCATTTTTTAGTTACAAAGAAAAGAAGGAACTAAGTTATTTGTCTACTCTCTCTTTTTCCTAATCCATTTTGTATTAATCTTCCACTATTTTTAATGGATATCTGTACTGATGGTTAGTTTTGCTTCCGTGCCAGAAAAAATTAGGTCTTGTTTGATAATCATTTCGTTTTTTTATTTTTTATTTTTGAAAATTAAGCCTATAGACACTACTTCCATTTCTAAGTTTCTTCCTTGTTATCTACCTTTTACGAATTGTTTAGAAAACCAAGTCAAAATTTGGAAACTAAAAAAAATAGCATTCAAAAATTTGTTTTTGTTTTTAAATTTAGCTAAGAATTCAACCATTATACTTTGGAAAGACGTAATTCATTGTAAGAAATAAGAAGAAAATAGACATGATTTTCAAAAACAAAAACAAAAAACGAAATGATTACCAAATGAGACCTAAACATGATTACCAAATGGGACCTAAACATGGCTACAAGACCAAAAGAAGATAATGAAACTAGATGTTGTTGAATAAGTTGATCAACATCTTAATAAAGGTAGTTAAAGAGAGAAATTTTGAAACTCCTCTCTAAAGAACAAAATTTAAAAACCAAGATGTTGAATAAGCCAGTCCATAATCACTTCAAAATTTAATAATGAACACTATAAAAGTTTAATATGGTGGACATTCTCAAAGATCTCTCTTGCATTAGCTCCAAACTATATACCAATAGAATTAAGAGTTTGAGAATGTCAACTCGATACCAGTTACAAAAAGTTTGACAATTTGATTGAAAAAGCAATTTGAAGTAACACATTGCACATTTCGTCGAAATATGAGAAAATGTTGGTAGTACACATAAAAATCTACTATTAAAACAACGGTTAAACACTAAATGAGAATGCTTTACGAGCTTGATCGAGTTTATTAACGCAGTTGGAAACAATTTAAAACGATGTTTCTAAATCCCTTCTGTAGCACAATAAAAGAATAGTCTACATGTTTGAGCTAACCAACATCAAACAATAGGAAAGGTTAAACCTAGTTGAATACATAATTGATGGAGTGCTACAAGTTTTGATTGTAAAGATTCACTAAGCTTTTGTTGTTGAGATATGCATCCCAAAGATCTCAGTAAGGACTACTCTATACATCTTCCAAAGTTTAAAACTTTGAACTTTGAAGAACCAGCCACCCGCACCCACGAAATGGAGCTATTACTAGTTGAAAAAAAATAATTATAAGAAAATTAATTTCCTTTGAATGAGAAATTTCGGCGAATCACTAGTTGTTGCATCATCACAAAGAAAGTCTAAGCCCATTGTGAAAATTATAAATTAGATTGGATCGAGTACATAAAGTTGCTCGGACCCAACCTAATTCAAGCCCATAGTGGAAATTTGGGACAAATTAAAATATTGGGTCCAAACCCGATATTTACACCTAAAAGTAATTTGGTTCAAGCCTATATAAGGCCCATAGAAGTCCTCTATAAATAGAGGTCTTACTCCTCCATTTGAAGAGGGTTGAGAAGAACTATAGGCCAAAGTTCTCTAAAGATCGGAAATACCAAAGATCGAATCTCTGAAGATTTAAAGAATATAACTCATTTTAAGTTTTGGAGATCTGCAAAAACTCCAAACTTTGAAAATCTGAAGTTCCAAAGATTGAAACTCTAAGGAATATAATTCTCCTAAAGCTCTAAAGACTTGTAGATTGAAGTTCGAAAGATTTTAGACCAGAAAATTGAAGCTCTATAGAATATAACTCTCCTAAAGTTGGGGATGGTTTGCTAGCACCTGAAAGGTATGTCACATTCAGCTTAATTCGGGCTCTTTCTTATGTGTTATGTGTTTATTTGATGATTTTTTCAGTCTCCGACACTTAAAAGATAGAATTGAGCATTAAAGCAAAAACCGAACTTAAATGGATCAATTGAAGCCCTAATGAAAAAATTAGGTCAAATGAAGTAAGAAAAGATCGTGGATGGCCTTTTGCTGAAGCACCACCTGCAGTACCAAAAGCACACTAGTACAAAATTGGACTACAATGTTATCCAAAATCGATATTATAAGGTCAATGTTAAATGGACAATTGACATTGAAGAAGATGTTATCAAATATATTTAATGTTGGTCCGCTTTAATGTTGATTTTCATCGAATTGGATGGGGGACCGAGAAAAAGAGATGGGTCGAATGCGTTTTTCATGAGAATCTAAAATTTCCAAGCTACAATGTTGATCAAATTGAAACCTCATTATACAGGATCTACAAACGATTATTGCCCGACATCGTAGGTCCAATGTTTTTCTTTTTCTTTTTGCACGTGTTTTTCTTTGTCCGTCATTGAATATTTGCTTATTGTTTTTTTTCTACCAAGCTGTTCTAGTGGAAGTTGAAAACGCACAACATGAGGGCAAATTGTAAACAATTATCAATCAGAATTCCTTTGCAAAAACATCAACCCTTATTGTATGTAAAGGAAAAACGTTTTTCAACAGAATCCGAAACAGCACCGATGAATTCGAGGAAGAATTTAAAGGAAGAGTTGGTAATTAAGTAAAGGAGAAGAAAATTTTAGTGACAAAATGGTGGTGGGGAAGAGTAGAGGAAATTTATATAAGTGTGAAGAACATAGTAGTATGGAAAATAAAAAGAAAAAATCTTGTTCATATTTTTCGGTTTGTCACTGATTTTTTCTTAAGCTGTCTTAATTTCTTAGAGCTATGGAGAAGTGAAATGTAGATACCAAACGTAGTAGGAAAGAAGAGCATAGGACATTTTAAACCTATTTTTAAAAATCAAGGGGTTAAATTGGTCAAATTGAAACATAAGAATCAAATACACCTATTTCTAAAAGCTCAGAAATTACAAGGAAAAATTTTCCTTACATCTCTTTTTCTTTTTCTAATATTGTTATATAATTACCATGTTGTTAGATATTGTGGATGTGTTTGGAATACATTTTCAAATGTTTAATTTAAAAAAATAAGTCATTTTGAAAGAAAATGAAGTTCGACGACCACTAAAACTAGCTTTTTTTAGTCCATGTTAACAAGTTTTTATCAAAAATGTTTAAATAAAAATGTGTTCTAAAAAAAAAACATTTTCTTCTCAAATCAATCCAATTGGTATGCTATAACAATATGTTATAAATAGAGTACCCAATAAAAAAAAATTATTCGGTGATAATAGACGGAAATTCATCATGCGCATAATACTCTTGTTCATGATCGGAACTCAATCCGATGTCTGCTTGTACACCTAGTGAGTGTCTAGAAAAAGTTGGAATCTAATCATGAGATATGTGAGTTTCCTAGTCAACATGTTGTTCTAGATATCTTCGACACGTTGCTGTTGTCGTATACAACGAATATGTCTTCTGTCAGTGTCAGCAACATTGAGTCTTCGTGTCTGTTGAGTGATATTTTCTATATTTACCAAGTCTTTGCCACCATTGAACCCAACTCTGGTAAATTTTGTTGTACTGAATATTATTGTACATCTTGGAAAAAAATTATTATATACAATGAAAAAGATTAATATAAAATAATATTCATACCATATAATTGAAAAAACTAGATAATAAAATTCTTACCATGCCATAATAGTAAGGGTCATCAGGTGTGATATATCTTCTTGTGATTGATTCATACCAAAACATGTAGTCATTTAATATAGTTGACTCATCTATTATTTCTCCTCGTGCACAATAATCACAACGTGCACACCACAACGATATATATTTTGCATGAAGTTGCCATAAATCTTGGTCGTGTTTAACTCTTAAATCAATTTGGTATAGTTTTGGGAAGGTATAACACAATGACGGCAATGTTTGTCGCAGACCGACCTATCTCAACACCCGAACTGGTTGATGCTACTCTACTATATGGAAGCATATAAGAGGACTAACCGTTAACCAAATGTCTTGACCATCATAACAATAATCATGCAATAATGACATTATATCTTGTGTGTATGACTTCTAATTGATCTTTATACAAGAATAATTGAACCCAATAAAGCATATAATACTTATTTGTATAGGAAAGATATATGTTGTTATTTGATTATGCATCAGTCGGTATGCTATAACAACATTTTGCTGAGTGTTCAAAGCTAAGACACTGTTCCATCTATACATGCATATAAAACAATTAAAATATTTGATTACATAAAAATATATATATATAAAAAAATAATGTATGGCACTAGGTGGGTGTCCCATAAAATGATCTGGAGTCTATAACTTAACTTGTGGTGCTATAATGTTAAGTCGATCATAAGCCCATACTTGCAACAGTATTAGTGAGCTTGCTATTTCGAAAGTCAGTGCATGACTAGCTTTAACATAATTCTCCGTAAAGTTATACAAGACAGACACCACCCCACTAGTACCTACCAACTTGCTCAAAATTGGTCAATAGTTGAAGGAACACAAGGTGTACAAATGTGTTGGACTTGTCAACGAACAAAAATCCTTCAATAAGCTGCATAATATATGCTCATGCATATCTCTGTATGTTGATCTCATCAGCATCGAGGGACAACTTTGTAAACTGCGATGCTAAGTACAAGATACGTAATCTCGACCCTTTCAAATCAGGTGGTTGAACGCCCAAAATCGTCACAACCTGTTTCCAATCATATTGCAATGATTCAGTCATAGGTTCTCCATCGGCTAGTAGTCCAAATTGAACTGCTACAGTGTAATGGTGTATTCTCCACAAGGCATATGAAATGTGTGAGTTTCTAGTCTTCAACGCTCTACCAATGCAGTAAGGAGGTGTCAACCTAATTAGACATACCTAATCTATGGAACTTTAAGAAAATCCGTCTGTCGTAGGTAAGGTATGATATGTGGATCTAACCTAATCTGTGTAACTACTACCTTTTTTCTACAGTAATCCAACACTACAGTAGATGCATTGTCCCATACCAACTATGAATGATGAGTATTTTGTAAATATAATTATACGGGATTGAAGGACCAGGATCCAACCCAACACTCGTGTTCCAGGATTATAGTGCACAATAGTACCCAACCAATGCAGAAGCTTTATATATGATTTCTCCCAATCACCAAAGACTTAATCAATGCTTTTCGCTTCGCTGCCACACATGTCTTCAATTAACATATATTTGTATCCTTTCTTGATTGCTTCTTGGAGTAAGGCTACAAGAACACCAAGATCAACTCTAACCATGTTTTGAATCTCCAGTACTCATGAAATTCGAATCAAGTTGTGAATAATCTTGTGATAATTCTGAGTACAAACACGAGTGCTCTCCTTCAAGTTTAGTAATTTCAAACATCTCGTGGGTTTTACACCAATAAGCATGCAACCTCCAATCACAACCGTTCTTCATCGTTTCCATTTCACATACCCGATATCTTGGTTCCATTCTGCCACAAAAATCTGATATTGTTCTTTCACACAATATTTCTTTTACAACCATTTGTAGGTCTTCTTTAGTGTCATATAACATTTCCTTTTGTATTAGACTAGAGTTCTTTACACCTCTTCCTCTTTCCTCCAGTGTTGACCCTTCTTCACAAATTGAATTAGTAATTCCCCAATCTATATGCGAATAGCTTTGAAGGCACCAACTCATTTTCATTTTCTGCATTTGAATTTTCTCCAAATAATTCATCAATTTCTACCTCAATATATCACTATCCATACCATTTTCTGGTTCAAGAATTACTAAAACTTCATGACGCAACGACATATTTAACCAATTTGTTTACAATTGTTGAAGTTAAGAAAATATTAGTCCAAATTTATGTTCAAATTAATAGCTAAAATAGTCCAAATCTAGCATCAGTCCAAACTAAAAATTCAGTCTAAATCTACAAAAGTAAAAATAAACAAATAAACAAATAAATAAAAGAAACAAAGATAACAAATACAACCCAATCCAACATTAGTCAAAAACTAAAACAACAAAAAAAGTCTAAATTAGAAGTCCAAACTCAAACGTCCAAAAACAATCCAAATAAATACTCTACACCTACATAGCATAGATCTATTCATCCACATGTTTAGGAAGAAAAAAAAAAGATCTAAGGCATATTAATCACAACATTATATATTGAAAAGAAAAAGAAAAAAGAAAAAAAGAAAAAGAAAGAAATTACCTACAGTAGGTCGGACGGCAACGGGCGACAGTGGTCATGGTGGGTGATGGCCGAAGAGAAATAGAGAAGTGAGATTTTAGGGGAAGAGGCAAAGAGGAGGGATCGGTTGAGAGGGGGAGTGGGGCTTTTGAGACCACAAAGTCGTCGGACCCAATCCACGAGTATGCGAGTCTCAAATAATGTTGAATGATAGACAAGTGGCAAGTTAGTAGGTTAATAGGGGGAATCTGGATAATGATACTCGTGGACTCGATCCATGAGTTCTCTACCCTACTTTTGATATTTCCTTCCATCCAACCTAGTTTTGTCAATAATTATTAAAATAACATTATTTTTTTTAAAAAAAAATCGCTATTTCTTTATAAACATGTAATTTTCTCCTTGGTATTATTATTTACTTTTTTAGATACTCAATTTCAAACATAGTTAAAAAAAATGAAGAAGGTGATTATAGAGACAGTCAACCAATCGAGTATTGAATGCCAATCTAATAAAAGAAGATTTCAAAACAAATTCATAAATCGCTGACTGCCTCAGTATTGAATGCCAACCATGCGCGGACCAAGCACATTGAGATCGACATTCACTTAATTCGTGATCAAGTCCTCCGTGGTCAGCTTGATGTTCGTTATGTCCCATCCTCCGACCAAATCGCTGACTGCCTCACCATGCCCTTAACACACTCATAATTCTTCCACCTTTGATCCAAACTCGATGTAGTAGAACTACCCTCTCGTTTGAGGGGCGATGTTAAGGATATTAAGGATGCCAACACATAAAGTCTTACCTATCTACCGAAAGAATAGGACTTACCAAAGGAATAGGTTGGTTACCACCAAATCTCTAACCATTTTTATTTGTTGAGTTATTTTTGCATTCCCAAATTAGGGATTCCATATTGTATAAATACATCACCTATGTACATTTCAAATAGAAGAAATCATAAAGGAAAACTTGGCTTGCCACTGTCGTTTACCGCCTATCTCTTTAAGTTGTCGTCTACCTCCTGCAGACGTTATCGTCTACCTCCACAAACGCTATCGTCTATCTTTGACGCCATCGTTTACCTTGTCTAAGTGTTGTCGTCTGCAGCCTGAGTCAAGCCATATCCTTCAACCTCTCATTTCTAACTTGGTATCAGAGTAAATAAAGACCAACGTCAATCAAGGAAACCTGGGAGCCACCCTCGACACAGCCAATTTCAGCGGCCCACCCTTGAACCAACTCCTTAATCAGATAACCTCCATTAAACTTGATCGCAGCAATTTCCTCCTATGGAAAAACCTAGCACTTCTAATCCTTCGGAGTTATCGACTCGAAGGACATCTGACCGGACAAAAAGTTTGTCCCCTAATGTTTCTGTAACCTGCAGTCGATGAGAGCATACCGACTGGATCGACTGGAGCAGGAGCTACTCCGCGCAGTACAGAAGGAAGTTCCAGCAGTGATGCTTCCAGCTCGTCGATGGCACTTGAGGCAAACCCTCAATATGAAGCGTGGATGGCTGTAGATCAACTTCTCCTCGGCTAGCTATATAACTCCATGACACCAGAGGTTGCCATTCAAGTGATGGAATGTGAATGTGTAAAGGATCTATGGACCAGCATTCAACAACTCATTGGTGTTCAATCCAGGGCTGAAGAAGATTATCTGAGACATGTGTTTCAAACAACCAGAAAAGGTAATTTGAAAATGAGGAGTACCTTCGAACTATGAAAATGAATGCTGACAATCTCGAGCAAGCTGGTAGTCCTGTACCACCAAGAGCTCTTGTTTCACAGGTACTACTAGGACTTGATGAAGAATATAATGCCACCGTGGCCACGATCCAAGGGAGAACAGACATGTCGTGGCTTGATATGCAGTTAGAACTTCTCCTGTATAAAAGGATATTGGAACATTAGTCAAACCAAAAGATGACAGTGGGCTTCAACCAAGTCAGTAATGCATCAGTGAATATGACAAACACTAGACATGTCAACCAAAACAACAAGTCTAATAGCAGCAATCAGCCTACTGAGGGAGAACAACGAGGTGATGGTGGCCATGGCATAGGTCGAGGCAGGGGAAGAAACAACAACAAACCTGTGTGTCAAGTCTGTGGGAAGGTGGGACACATAGCGTTCTATTGCTTCAACAGGTATAATAGAGATTTTGTTCCCAATTCTCCTCAAAACAAAGGACAACCTTCCCCAACAATCAGACCAAAAACACACAACCTCACCCAACAGCCCTAGCCACTACTTATGAGAGTAACCCCTTTCTGACAAGACAAGAAAACATGACTGATGCAAATTGGTATGCTGATAGTGGTGCCTCCAATCACGTTACCTCAGACTTCAACAATCTTGACAATCCGACTGAATACTCAGGTACTGAAGCAGTCATTATAGCTAATGGTAATACTTTAGTCATATTGGAACTGCATGTCTTTCTAGTGATGCCTGCAATTTGAAACTGGATGATATGTTATGTGTGCCTGCCATAGCAAAAAAAATTGGTCAGTATATCTAAGCTAACAAAAAATAATAATGTGTTTATTGAATTTCGCACGAATTACTGTCTTGTTAAGGACAAGGGTACGAGATAAACGATAATGAAGGGAATGCTTAAAGATGGACTGTATCGGTTAGAGGGTGCAGAAATCAACTTGAAGTCAGTAGGAATCAGAGTACCATCGCAACCAGTGCACAAGAATAAAGATCTGTTTGCTCTTAGCATATCTTTGAAGCATAGGGTGTCTAAGATTACATGGCATAGAAGGCTTGGCCATCCTTCGTAAAAAAAAACTAGAGTTTATTATCAAAAGCTATAATCTCCCTATGTTATATAGTGAAGAGCTTAACTTTTGTGATTCTTGTAGCTATAGAAAATCGCATTCTTTAGCCTTCCCTAATTCTAACTCAAGAGCATCTACAACCTTTGATAAGTATACACACTGATTTGTGGGGTCCAGCTCCTCTCTTTTCAACAGATGGGTACAAATATTATGCTATCTTTGTCGATGATCACGACAGGTACACATGGATCTATCCTCTGAGGTTAAAAAGTGAAACACTGACAGCTTTTCAACACTTTCTTATCATGGTACAAACTCAGTTCAATATACTGATCAAGTTCTTACAGTAGGATAATGGCGGAGAATTCGTCAAGATACACAAAGTCTGTCATTAGCTTGGCATTGCTTCCAGATACACATGTCCATATACGTCAGCACAAAATGGAAGGGCTGAGAGGAAGCACAGACACAATGTTGAGACAGGGCTAACCCTACTAGCCTAAGCATATCTTCCCTTACATCATTGGTGGGATGCATTCTTTTACTCAACTCTGCTGATTAATGGCCTTCCTACCACTGTCCTAAATGGACAGTCTCCAATGGAAGTGATGTTCACAAAGAAGCTTAGGTTCGAAGAGCTTCGAATATTTGGGTGTGCATGTTTCCCCCACTTGAGACCATACAATTCACATAAGTTGAGGTATCGCATAGAGAAGTGCTTCTATCTTGGTCCGGCTGTGAATCACAAAGGCTACAAATGCCTCAACCCCAGTGGCAAGCTATTCATCTCTCGGTATGTTATGTTTGATGAAACGGACTTTCCTTGTCAGGTGTCTCCTTCAACTTGCAGACCAGCCAAGCAAGCAGTTGTCGTCCACCCGGTTTCCTGGTTGCCCCCCAATCAGGTCACACCGCACAGTGACTCCATGCCCTCTACATCCAAAACCTCACTCTCACCAACTATCAGAACAACCCACACTCAATCACCAGCTAATACCTCTACAGACAGCCTAGCCTTTCCATCTCCTTCCTCCAATCGTCTACCCACCGATTGTGTACCCGACGATCGTTTACCCTTATCGTCTAGTGAACAGCCCACTGATCGTCTACCCACCAGTTTCTTACCCAGTAATCACTCACTCAACGATCGTTCACCTACCGATAATTTACCCAACGATCGTTTATTCACCACCCACTTACCCACCGATCGTATACCCACCGATCGTGTACCCTTCGATTGTTTATCACCTGATTCACCATCGCCTTCTGCCCAACCCACCGATAGTTCACCTTCATCGTCCCCAGCCTAGTCTTCACCCGATACTGTCCCACACCCTGTACCCGTGTCTACTCATCCCATGATTACCCGAGGAAAGGTAGGCATCTTCAAACCTAGAATACTGTCCTCCCAAACCCAAAAAGACTAGTCCCTAACCGAACCTACCTGAGTCAGTGATGCGCTCAAAACCACGCAGTGGAACAAAGCAATGAGTGATGAATTTCAAGCACTAATGAACAATCAGACCTGGACTTTGGTTCCTCCGTCACTGTCAATGAACGTTGTTGGCAATAAATGGGTATTCATAATCAAATGGAGTCTTAATGGCTCCATTCTATGCTACAAGGCACGCCTCGTAGCAAAAGAGTTCCATCAAAACTTGGGCATCGATTTCTTTGAGACGTTTAGTCCAGTGATCAAGGCATCCACCATCCAGATTGTCATTAGCCTTCCGGTATCCAAAGGGTGGCAGCTGAGACAGTTAGATTTCAATAACGCCTTCCTTAATGGTGTCCTCAATGAAGAAGTTTACATGTATCAACCGCAGGGATTTGTTGATCCTCAACTACCAAATCATGTTTGTCGCTTACACAAGGCCATATATGGCCTCAAACAAGCACCAAGGGCCTGGAACAACACGCTAAAAATAGCACTATGTAGCTGGGGCTTTCAAAATGCTAAGTCTGACATATCTCTCTTCATATATCGGAGCACTTCTTCCTTGATACTCTTACCAGTATATGTTGCTAATGTAATTATCACCGGCACCGATCAACAGGTAATCAACAAGCTTGTAACAGCCTTGGACTCTAAATTTGCTCTAAAAGATCTTGGCCACCTCCATTACTTCCTTGGAGTCCAACTGCACAATGTCCCCAATGGAGTTCTATTGAATCAGAAAAGTATGTCAAGGACCTACTTCACCGCCTTGACCTTAGAGATCTAAAACCGACACCCTCTCCAAGTGTTCTAAACAAGCAACTCTCTATCTCTGATGGCACTCCTCTTGACAATCCCTATATTTATCGGAGCACGATTGGTGCCCTACAGTACTTAACCACCACGAGACCTGACATTACATATGCGGTTAATCATCTAAGCCAGTACTTAAAGCAACCTACGGAAATTCACTGGCAAGCGGTGAAAAGAGTTCTAAGATATGTCAGTAGCACTCGACACTTTGGCCTCTATATTCAACACGGGACCGACCTCTCTATTTCGGCCCTCTCCGATGCCGATTGGGCAGCCAACATAGATGATTGAAAATCAGTTGCTGCTTATTGCATCTTCCTTGGAGGTAATCTTGTCTCCTAGTCCTCCAAGAAAAAATCCGTTGTCGCCCGGTCCAGCACAGAATCTAAATATAGAGCGCTCGCTCATGCCTCTGCAGAAATCATCTGGGTTCAACAACTACTGTCTGAGATTGGTGTCAAACATAAGTCGGATCCAGTCCTATGGTTGACAACCTCAGCGCTAGTGCTCTAGCTGTCAATCCGGTGTTTTATGCGCGAACCAAGCACATTGAGATCGATATTCACTTCATTCGTGATCAAGTCCTCCGTAGTCAACTTGATGTTCGTTATGTCCCATTCTCCGACCAAATCGCTGACTGCCTCACCAAGCCCTTAACACACTCACAGTTCTTCCACCTTTGATCCAAACTTTGTGTAGTAGAACTACCCTCTCATTTAAGGGGGGATGTTAAGGATATTAAGGATGCCAACACATAAAGTCTAACCTATCTACTAAAAGAATAGGACTTACCAAAGGAATAGGTTGGTTACTACCAAATCTCTAACCATTTGTATTTGTTGAGTTATTTTTGCATTCCCAAATTAGGGATTCCATATTGTATAAATACATCACCTATGTACATTTCAAATAGAAGAAATCATAAGGGAAAACTTGGCTTGCCACTGTCGTTTACCGCCTATCTCTTGAAGTTGTCGTCTACCTCCCGCAGACGTTATCGTCTACCTCTACAAACGCTATCGTCTATCTTTAATGCTATTGTTTACCTTATCTAAGTGTTTTCGTCTGCAACGTGAGTCAAACCATATCCTTCAACCTCTCATTTCTAACTTGATAGACCATATCACTGGTAAGAGTCTATCAATGATAGAAGTCTATCACTGATACACCTGTCTATATTTATAAAAATGATGTTATACACTTTGTTATTATTTTTAAAAATGCTACCAATTACAAAAGTATTAGTTATTTATACTTCTATAGGAAAATGGGAATATTTTTCTAATAAACTAATAAATTCGAAAATATTAATTAATAAATTAATGAAATTAATTACTCTAAAATTGTTAACTATTTTTTTGGAATAAATTTGTTGACTATAATGTTAATTTAAAATAATCCTATGTTGCTATGTTGTGCCATGCTGGACCCTTTTTCCCAGGAGCCTATCATAGGAGAAAATGCATTGAGCATTGCGACGTTGCCTTATGGTGTCGCGGTGCTCCGGACTTTGATGGACAAACATCGCGTGCACATGAAGCACATTGTTGCACTCTCAGCCTCACCCCTATACGCTTCACAAGGGTCTATAGTGTCGCGGTGCTGCACTCCCATTCTTGGCCAAAACCCATGAAATTTCCATAGATTTTTAGTTATAATTGTATATTTTGGTATCAAGATTCGAATTCGATGAATGATTGAAGGCCCAAACATCGATTTTGAGGTTTGTTGGCCATTTTCTATGGATTTTATGAGATTTTGATATATGTTCTCGGGCCTTGCTGAATCTTTCTTGTTTTTTATTCTTTGCTTTAATCTATATGCAATTTTTGTTCGATTAATGTGACAAATTAATCGTCTTAAGCATAAGTTGTGTTTGTGTGCTATGCATATTAAAGGTATCCACAATTTGTATCGATAGTATGCTTAATTTGAATAGCACTAGGTTTTAGATATAGCTATGGTTCGATTGCTAGGATTCTAGGATCACCCAGTAGCGAAAGATAATGAAATCTAAACAATAGAAAAGCATTATGTTAGATAAAGCCAATTTAATATAACGTTCTAATCAATCCAAGAGCTTAAATGTGGTTAAGTAGATAGACTCATGACAATACTTAGTAATTTAAGAATCGACATCCATGTTGGTTTTCCTTAGGGAGTTTGTCCGACTTTCCGCAAATTCGATTAAGCTTGATCGTCAGTTAACCCATGAATTTGCACGCTAAATCATTGATTAAGCTATAGATAGCCCAATGGTCTCTTAATCAGCGAAGGTAATCTCGTGTTCACTCTCTCTCTTTCTCAAATCTATTTTTCTTTATGCACTTTAAATTATTATATTTAGCTTTTCTGTCAAACCAAACAATCACAAAACCCCCATTTTTACTGCTTTTCAAAGACCTATTTAGCTTATAGAGATTCTATCTCAGGCTCCCTGTAGTTCAACCCCAGACTTGTCACTTGTGATGCTTAGTAGTATAAGTTCGATGAAATTATAAATTTATTTGATTGGCAGAGAGAGGTTTACAACGTCCATTCACTCGTCTTTCACACCGCATGTGACTATAAGCTTTCGATCTCTCTAGACTCTCAAACTTGACCTATCTCGATAAATCTACTCTGAATCATTGCACTCAACCTATCTCGATAAATCTAGCCTTAACAAATTGAATAATTAATTAGAATAATTCACAGGATGCTCTCTTTTAATTATAATGATATTACTTTTAAACTAAAGAAAAAAAAAGTTTACCTTCTAATTAATAAGAAAATAACTTACAATAAATATATAATGCAAATTTCAAGATATGCATCATATGAACACGACCTCCCTCTAAAGAAAATAGATAATCTAAGTTAAAACATATAATAAAAGAAAAATAAATAAAACTTATTATATTTCAGAATGATCTCACTTTTTTTTTTCGAAGTTAAAAAAAATAGCGATGCATCAACATCAATGAGCAGCTCCTTTGATAACATCTCCACGTTATAGAATGTTTTAAACTTGAAAATAAGTCATTTAAAAAAATTAAATATATTTGATAATTACTCAAAATAATTTTTAAAACACAGTCAAATTTCATTTTAGGTTCTATCTGATAACTGTGATTTTAGAAAAATAAGTTGTGAAATGAAGTAAAATAGTGTTTAGTAAATTTTAATCTTAAATAAAAAACTAATTACGGTGTTTAATAAATTAATATTAAATTGGTATAATTTAGTTATATAAATCAAACTAGGCTTATTGTTTCAATTATTTTCACATGGATAATTAATTTATAATTTATTTAAAACTGTATGTGATTTATATTTATATTTTTAATTATTTATTTATTTAAATTTGATTAAAAATTAATATTTATATTGAAATTATAAATATTTTAGACAATAAATTAGTATTATTTTTGTTTTATGTATTTAAATTAATAATTAAAAAATATTATATATTTTTTATTATAAATTTAAAGTTAATTGTATTATGATGATGCTATCAAAGTAAGTTGGTCTAGGATATCCTGTATTCAAACCCTTGCAATGTTGTTTCCTCTCCAATGTTGGGTCTTCTTCATATTTCAAGCTCACAAGTGAGAGTGATGTTAGATCATATATAATACACTCGTCGCTCCATCGTGTCACCGTCTAGCGTCGATCAATGGTAAGGCCTCCCCTCCGCTATCTCTCTCTCTTTTCTCTCTCTCATTCTTCTCTTTTACTGACGTAGCCAACCGATCAACCACTGCTGTATGAATTTTGGATTTTGTTAGTTTTTGGATTTTTTTTTTTAAGTTCTTGAATATCCATTGAATTTTGGTCTATGTTTTGATGTACTCTTTGGATGTTAGATGATAGATTTGGAGAGCTTTTGAAGTGCCAACCACCGGCAATGGGTGGATTTCGATTTGTTTTCTTTATTTTTGATTTGGACATTCTGATTGGGATCTTGGTTTGGATCTATAAAGTGATTTTGGATTAAGCCATGCAAAAAATATCGTATATGCATGAAAATTTACTTATTAATAAATAAACCTAGATGCATGAAAAACTATAGAGGAAAACATATGAGAAAATTAGATTGGGGAGCCCGAAATAATCACATCAAACCTTAACACATCTTTGTCATCTACAATACGATTGTTGAAGTCATTTCGATTGATGTTCGACCGAGAAATAGTGTCATTAGAGGTGAGAGAAAACTTATCCACAAATGAATTTAACTATGATTTTGTAGGGATAGAAAACCCAAAGAATTCTCATCCTAGTAAAAGAATGAGCCATAACAAGAGTTGAGAATGCTTGTTTATTATGAAAGTATGGAAAAAAGGGAGAATGCTTGTAAAGTTTAGAAAATAGGGGTTGAAATCCTTATCCTTAATAATAAAAAGGAACAATTAGATATAATTAGTGTATAAAAAGTTCAAACTAGAATAAAGATAATAAATGGTTAACATTCAAATTTGAAAAAGAAAAATGATCCAGTTTTAAGATTAAAAAAAAGTGGAGAGATATTGTGTAGAAGAGAATCTAGATTTACAATTTTCAAATTTGCAAATGGCAGAAATTGTAATTACAATGTAATTGAAATTTGGCTAAGGGTATTTTAGGGATTAAAAAAGAGCATAATTTGGAATTAGGGCCTAAACCCATGATTTAATTATGGTTTGCACTTAAGAGTTTTATTCGATTTTTCTCATCGATTTTTTTGGGCATTAAATTGTGACACCTTTATTTATTGATATTTTTTGTTTTGCCAATTCAATTGCTACTTAAGATTTATGTTAAACATGACACTTTACACGGTTTACTATATGAAATCTATCACTGACATTCATGATCAAATACATGCTTGACATGACCAGTTTATATAAAATTCATTTGTGTAGGTTACATAAAACATTAAAATCAAAATTTTATCTCCTTTAAAGCCTTGGATGCTCTTTTTAGCTCATAATTACTCCAAATTAACCTCGAACGACTCTTAACGATCAATTCTACCTCCAAGATGCTTGATACCTATAAAACCATTAAATAAACACATAAAACCAAGTAACGACCTTGAATTAAATGGAGCGAGATAATACATTTTTGGCATTATCAATAACAATACAATGATATCGCTGAAGAAACTATCACTGATAACCACGATACAAGGAATATTAGTGATATCGGTGATAAAACTTAGTTGATATTCATATATCTAGTTTCTTTCAAAGTTGATAACCGATTATAGAAATCTATCATTGATAGTCATTGAGAGTATTAAGTGTTAATATCTCAAAGTTGATTCTAATTGATGAAAGTCTATCAGTAATAGTCACTGATAGCATCAATTAGTCAGTGATAGTCATGATAGAAGATTATTAGTAATAGTTGTTATGTTAATCTTTCAAAGTAGATAGTTATTTTATGAAAATCTATCAGTGATAAACCGCTAATAATTTTCTATCACTGGTATATCTTAATCTTTCAAAGTAGATAACTACTTATAAAAGTTTGTCATTGATAGCCATTGATAGTAAGTGTTAATATTTCAAGATTGATTCCAATTGATGAAAGTGTATCAGTGATAGCCACTGATAACTAATAACAAACTGAAAGTGAATATTTCAAGTGTTAATATTTCAAGGTTGTATTAATTTTCTCAAATTGAAAGTTATCACTAATTGCAACTAATAGCACAATTCTCAAATTAAAATCTACAGCTGGTCCAATTTGATATTATAACTTGGGCTAAAGTCCAATTGAGCCCAAAAATAAGCTTAATTTCGCTCAAATACCAAATTAGGCTCAAATCCAATTAATTGGGCCTAAAGGCCAGGTCCATGGACCAGCCAAGCCAAGCCTAAGCTCACGAAACCCACCAAAGAACACTATAAATAGAGGAGCTCTCTTCATTTGTAAGGGTCAGCAATTCTACACTTCAGAAAACCTTGAGAGAATTCTTTACAATCAGAAGACTCAACTCTTGAACCTAACCACACTTGAAGACTAAAGTCCTTTGAAGATATAAGCATTCTTCCAAGATTCCAACTTCAAGAACATCCACACACTCCGCTTTAATACATCATTTATACACATTCAACTGAGAGAGAATCAGAAGATTAAGTACTAGAAAATAAACCACATTCACATCAAATCTACATCAACACAAGTTCAACTCCACAAAATACAGTTCTTCAGAAGCCTCGTGCGAACATCGATCATTCGAGAAGATCATCAAACCTAAAGGTCGATTATTCAAGAAGATCATCAAGCCCAAAGGCCGTTCATCCAAGAAGATCAACAAGCCCAAAAGTTGATCATCCCAAGAGATAATCAAGCCCAAAGATCGATCATCCAAGAAGATCAACAAGCCCAAAGACTGATCATCCAAGAAGATTAACAAGCCCAAAAGTCGATCATCCAAGAAGATCAACAAGCTTAAAGATTAAATCTTATTTGAAAGCATCAAAAGACTATGTATTAGAGATTGTACTCGCTCTACTGAAATTAATACTAATACAAAAGTTCAAATTTCATGAAACATGTTTCTCTGGAAACCTCGTGCGAATAAATTGGCAAGCCCAATAGGACATCTCTACCTCTCATCTCTCTTGTCATCTAAATCAACAAATCAACAAAGGACACCAACGATGGTAACTTTGGACCTGTCACCCGCAATCATACAAAGGAGATCATACAAGAACAAGAAAAAGGTTAAGTCCTCACAAAGAAAATCTAGGAACAACTGACGAAATATCTTAAAGGCAGAGAAAATCCCTTGTTCGATCAATCAGAGAAAGAATCACACTTTGATGTAGTGTCTGTCATGATGACTGACGTAACAGCTGAGTACGCCATGGTAGAGATGGAGAGAGATAAATTTCCTAATGAAAGTTGTAGAGGAGCGAGATCATGAAATCGTTGCCTAAATCGCTGCTTTAAGAGAACAGATGCAGGTTCGTGAAGCTGCTGAGTCGAGTCAAACTCCTAATGTCAAATCCAATGACAAAGAGAAGACCGTATTGCATCAACTGCAATAATCAACTTCAACAATCAACTTCTGCTACCTCTTCATCAAGTCAATAGTTGTAGGATATGATTACGAACTTCATAAGAGCTCCGTACAAAGGACCATCGCAATCTTCTTTTATGTACTCTAAGTTGTACACCAAGAGAATCGACAACCTGAGAATGTAGTACCAACCTCTAAAGTTCTAGCAGTTTGATGGAAAGGGTAATCCGAAGTAATATGTTGCTCATTTCATTGAAACCTGCAAAAATGCAGGAACCAAAAGAGACTAGCTAGTCAAGCAGTTCGTCCGTACCTTGAAAGAAAATGCTTTCAATTGATATACTGATCCAAAGCCAGAAGTGATTGTCAGCTGGGAACAGTTGGAAAAAAAGTTCCTCAACTGCTTTTATAGCACTAGGCGTATCGTCAGCATGATTGAGCTAACAAGCACCAAGCAGCGGAAGGGAGAGTCGGTCATCGACTACATCAATTGATGGAGAGTTCTGAGTTTGGATTGCAAAGATAAAGTCACTGAATTATCTGCAGTGGAGATGTGCACCCAAGACATGGACTAGGAGCTTTTTTATATCCTATAAGATAAAACCTCGTACATTTGAGGAGTTGGTAACACGCGCTCATGACATGGAGTTGAGCATCGCCAACATGGGAACAAAAGATTTCCTAGTCCTTAAAGAATGCAAAAGACAAGAATGAAATCAAAAGCACTGAAAAGATTGTGAAGAATTCCATAACAGAATCTATGGTCGTTAGTATGACTCCGCTAAATTTTTCCTCCAAAGGAAGAGAAACAAGACTTGAAAGAAAGCATGACGACGGCAAGATGCGTCGCCCAACTCTTAAAGAAAGACAGGAGAATGTTTATTCATTCCCTGATTTTGATATTGCAAACATGTTGGAACAACTATTGGAGAAGCAACTTATTCAGCTACCGAAATGAAAATGACCAAAACAAGTAAGAAGAATAGACGATCATAATTGCTGCAAGTATCATCAGGTTGTTACCTAATTGAAAAGTGCTCCGAGATGAAGGAGTTGATTCTAAAGTGAGCTCGTGAAAAGAAGATTGAGTTGGATATTGATAAAGTAGCTCAGACAAATTAAAAGAAGATTGAAAAGTGTTTCTTGCTGAAGGAGCTGATTCTAACGTAACGATCAACATAAAAGAAAGATGAAAACCTTGAAAGTAAGACCATTTCATGAAGAAAACAATGACGAGAAGATTCACAATTGTGTCCCTTCACACATGAAGATGAAGTTGTTTGTTGATGATATAAATAGAGAAGGTTCCTTAATGGTGAAGTCAAAGTTCATCATATTAACGAATTCTATAAATGAAGAGGATGATCAAAGCCATGATGAAATAAGAGCTCTTAAAGTTTAAATGTAGAAGCTCCTTATCATAAGAGCTTCTAAAGTTTAAATGTAGAAGCTCCTTATCACAAAAGCCTAAATTGCATGGTGCTCCTAAACGGCATGAGTTTAAAAGGTGAACGACTAAAAAAAAAAAAACATTTGAACTACGTTATGACTTGATCTTTGTCTTCAAGGCTACATAGGCAACTTTAATAAATTTAAGTTCCATCTATCAAACACTTTCACAAAAAAAAAAAAAAAAAAAAAAAAAAAAAGAGTGGCACAATCACCCTGTGTGTGACACTACAAAATTGATGTTGTTCATTCTCACTAAGAAGTGCAACTCTAAACTAAAGATGTTCATCCCTATTGGGGGCAATACAATAAATTGAAGATGTTTATCCCTAGTAAAGATGTGACACAACAAGTTGAAAACGCATGTCGTCTGCACAATATTATACAAGTTGGATGCATACAATAAAGTCTTCGCTGGAAAATTCAATTGTCTTTCTGATCACTTAAATAAAGACGCAGTGTTGGACGTTGCTTGCTTCAAGTTTGAGGCATCACTCGGCTAAAGTCCGACTCTTCATCTTCATCTATAGATATTCCTCAAAATCAAGTTCAGGGATTTTGCCGATGCTTCTTTAAATTCAAGTTCAGAGGATTCGTCGATGCTTCTTCAAACACAAGTTTAAAGGATTTGTCAATGCTCCATCAAATTTAAGCTCAAAGGCTTCATTGTTGCCCCTTCATCTTTAGGTTTAAGGCATCGCTTTATCTTCAACGTTGAGGCTTCACTCATCTGAAGTGGCATTTTATCTTCAAACTCTATTGCGGCTCGCTTGCTCAAGATCGAAGGCTTCGATGATGCATCTTCAAATTCAAGTGTGAAAGATTCGCTAATGCTTCTTCAAATTCAAGCGCAGAGGACTCGTTGATATTTCATTAAGCTTAAGTTTGGAGAATTCGTCGATGCTCCATCTTCATACTCAAGTTTGGAAGCTTTGCAATGATATCTTCATGCTTAAGTCGCAAAATCAAGCTTGATGCGGACGACAAAAAGTCAAGTTCGATGTGGAGGGTGGAAAATCAAGTCTGATGCAGTTGGCGAAAAGATAAGTTTTTGCTTCATCAAATCTAGTCTTCTTGGCTCTGCTTCATCTGCGAGATGAAGTTTGGTCTACCTGGCTCTACCTCATCTACAAGATCAAGTCCGATTTGCTTGGTTCCACCTCATCTGTGAGATTAGATTTGGTCTGTCTGGCTCCGTCTTATATGCGAGATCAAGTCTGGTCTATCTCGCTCTACCTCATCTACGGGATCAAGTCTGGTCTATATGGTTCCACCTCATCTGGGAGACCAAGTTCGAGGGTTGTATTGTTGGTTCTCCAGCTCGAAGTTTGATGGTTACATTGTTGCTTCTCCATCTCGAAGTTTGAGAGTTGCACTAGGTCAAGGGTTGCATTGTTGTTTTTCTATCTCCATGTTCGATGGTTGCACTACTATTTCTCCGTATCCAAGTTCGAGAGTCGTACTACTGTTTCTCCATCTCCAAGTTTGATGGTTACACACATTGACATTGGAAAAGTAGCACACAACGCCTTGGTGTACATATCTGCTACATATCTGCTACGTGTCTATTATATGTCTGCTACGTGTCTGCTTCATATTTGCAATATGTCTGCTACTTATCTGCTACATGTTTGCTACATATCTTAAACGTATCTGCTACATATTTGCAATATACCTGCACATGTTGGCGCATGGCAAGGAACGCGATACGTATTGATGCTTGCCAACATACGTCCCACACGCATCTTATAACCACCAATAGAGTTGGTACACTAACCTCACAACAATCCCAAAGGTCGATCATCCTAGAAGATCATCAAGCCTAAAGACTGATCATCCAAGAAGATCAATAAGTCCAAAGGTCGATCATCCCAGGAGATCAACAAGCCCAAAGGTTGATCATCCAAGAAAAACAACCAGCTTAAATATTAAAATTTATTTTGAAAACATCAAAGGACTGTATTAGAGATTGTCCTTTCTAATACTGAAATTAATATAAATACAAAAGTTCAAATTCCACAAAACAAATTTCTCCAAAAATCACATACGACCAGTTATTTCATCCAATTTCTCAAAATATTTTCCAAAATTTCGTGAAAATTTTGCTAAAAAACCGAGATAATTATCGAGAGGAAATCATTCTTCGATTTTTCCTTTCATTTTTCATGTCGAGGTTCCAAAATGTCAACATGTACACAAGTATATATATTTGAAGAATTGAGAAAATTTACAAATTTCATGACAAAAATCTAATTTTCGGAGGTCCTTATAAAATGAGCAAAATCTATGATGAAACTTAATCAAGTGGTCTTTTCCATTGGAGATACTAACAGAGTAAAATAGTACCTGATGAATTCACACCACAGAGCAGAGGAACTCAAGTTGTTTTGGGAGCTCAAAAACATGTAGTGCGAACAATTTTCACAATTTGCAATACTGTCAAAGGCAAAAGGCTTTGGCTTTGCTGGTCAAGTTGTAAAACATGGGTCCTCGTCCAAGCCTTTTAGTAAATGTCAATTTCACGCTCTGATCAAGAAGCAGAAGTATAAAGTAAAAAAAACACTTCTACCTGCAAAAAGAAAGGTGGTCAAAATCAGCCAGTATGAGCTATAAACAAGCAATAAAAGTAGTAGAAACGCCAATAAGGTATCTAGACAAGAATAATAGTATATTATTATTAGTAAGGGGTATAAGGGTAATTAGATGGAAAGTTAAATGAATCTGGTGAGTGAGCGGAAGGAGGCTATTTTGTGGAGTGATCTAGAGCTTGGGTGTGTACACTCAAGAGGGAGGTTCCAAGTGCCTCTATACTTGGGTATTTTGTAGTTATTCCATTATATTCAATACAATTCAGATCTTGACTCCAGTTAGGAAGATTATCCTAACAATCAACACATCAAGATTGGCAAAGCAAAACTTAATTTAGGAATACCAGATTAATTGATACATAATAAGTTAGTGATTTAGAGAGAAAATTTCGTACGATGAGAATGCCAAGAATATACAAGATGTGCCATGTTTGTTAAACTACTACTAATTCCAAAATGTTCAAAGCTCTAAGATATTATGATGAGTTAAAAAAAATTCCAATTAGAAGTCAGCAGGAAATAAGATCTTTCGTTTACTAGAAATTGGCCGACTGCCCAAGGTTTAGAAAATTTAATTTAATTTTAGGTCATCAGAAGAAGCTAAATATTCTAAAAAGCTGAAAATTATGAAAATGAAATCTCACTTTTAGAACTGGCAATGTCACTATCTGTCTGATCAAACAAAATGTGGTTGCGCTCCTGTATCACTTTGTAGTTTACTGTAATCATGGAGGATAACTTTAGCTTAAGTCCTTTTCAAAATATGTATAATCAGCTTCAAGTATAATTTGTGTTGGCAGACGGAACCTTCTCAATAGGAAGTTGATTATGTTCTTTATACCTACAATCTGGACCATCATAGAGTATGCAGCTCCTTGCCCCCTCCGCAACATCTATTTATGACAAAACATCCCAAAACCAATATCGCGATGTTATTAGAGGGCATGGGTTGAAGACCCCATTCCAATATATGCGTTCAGAAGAAAACAACCAAGCAGCAAGTCCTTAGCTGCTCACAATGCAGAAGGAAAGCAGGAAGGTTTAGACAGACCACCGGTCTTTACTATTGATGAACTGGTCATGAGGGAGTGAGTATGAAGATTCCAGCTGAGTAGGTTTTTAGGTTTTTTTTTTTCAGCCCACAACAAAGGGAAGAAAACTACAATGGCCTTCAATTAAGCAAACTGAGGACCTCACAGATAATTGCAAAAGGTCGTAGTCTCAATATCTCGTGGAGACACATAAAACCTAACAAGGCCTCCCAATCCCTCTAAATATTCTATTGTTTCGTTCTTCCCAAAAACCCCAGAAAAATAACACAAAGCTCTGCCAATGATGGAGAAGGAACTTTCCAATATCTCTCTACAACCCTATGTATGGCCAAGCCTTGACCAAACTCCTCAAGAAAAGGGCTCCAAACTGTGTAAGCAAAATCACAACCCAAAGAAAATGATCAAGATCCTCAACTGTCCTCATGCAAAGGATGCAACACTAGGGCTCCATCAAGTTGGGCACCATACTCGACACCCTATCCTAATCTCTTCCATGGGGAACCTACTATAGGATTTTTCACCTTCCACAACAAGGCAAAGACCGTGTCACTCAAGGGAGAAGGATTAATTAAACCAAGAAAAAAATAATCTACACAAAAACCCTTCAGACGGACAGGATTCTCAATACAAACATCCTTCTCTCCATCCACTGAAACTCTCCAAGTAAAGTTAGATGATCAACAACATCCGACATTTCCCTATTGGACAAGCCTCGTCAGAACTCCATTGAAGGAGAGGTCATGGGTAGTAAGAAAATTCCATAGATCAGCATTTCAAAGCTTCATGGTTTCTTGATTATCTCAACGAGAATATGAAAATATGAATCACATAACAAATGAATTCAGCTAATGAAATAGCACACCTTCATTACTTTCTACTATGCTATACCCTGGGACTTTATTCAAACCTCTCTGTAGCATCAAATCTCTCACCTCGTTAACTTGACCCCATCTCCCATCTGAAGCATACAGGTTAGATAAAAGCACATAATAGCAAGCTTCGTTTGGATGTAGCTGTAACATTTCCCTGACTACGACTTCTCCAAGATCAAACCTTGAGTATAATCCACATCCATGAAGAAAAGCTCCATACAAACTAATGTCTGGTTGAACTGGCATTTTCTTAATGAAGTCCAATGCTTCATCCAGTCTACCAGATCGAGCTAAAAGATCAACCATACAGGCATAGTGTTTCATGGAAGGCACAAAGTTATAATCCTGAATCATAGATTTGAAATATCTCCATCCCTCTTCAACCATTCCTGAATAGCTGCAAGCAGATAATACTGTCGTGAAAATTACTTCATTGGGTTTCAAATCCTCCTTTAACATGTCGGAGAAAACAGAAAGGGACCCACTTCCATCACCCTGCACTCCATAACCACCTATCATTGCACTCCACGTGATAATATTTTTATCTCCCATACCGTCAAACACCATTCGTGCTGATTTAGCATCACCACATTTGGCATAGAAGTTCAGAAGTGCAGTGCCAATGTAAAGATTAGATGAAAATAAGCCTTCTTTGATCGAGTAAGCATGAAGTGATGAACCAACCTGTACAGCACCTATGGTGGCAGATGCTGAAAGGGTGCTCACCAGTGTTATTGCGTCAGGTGCAAGGTAGTCTGATCTCATTAGATTAAAGAGACGGAGGGATTCATATGCAGACCCATTCTGAGCATACCCAGATATCATTGAGTTCCAAGTAATCACATCTTTTTCCAAAACCCCACGAAAGATAACATAAGCATCGTCAATCATGTGGCATTTAGAATACATGTCAATAAGAGCATTCTTCACTGCACATTCTTCTAGCCCAAGTTTAATCCCAAGTCCATGAACTGACATTCCTAAACTTAAATTACCAGAGACCGAACACGACGAAAGAACACTTGCAGCAGTGACAGAATTAGGTAAGAGACCAGACCTTATTTCATCAGCAAAAAGCCTCAATGCCTCGTTGGGCTGGCCAACTTGGGTATATCCAACAACCATTGCAGTCCATGAAACGAGATCAATAGTAGGTAGCTCGTCAAATATCATGCGAGCATCTTTAGTTTGCCCACATTTAACATACATATCCAAAAAAGCGGTCGCCAAGAAAGAGCTAAGTTCCATCATGTTCTTAATGGCATAGCCATGCACCCATTTCCCCTGATGTAATGCTCTTAATTTTGTACACGCAGTTATTATGCTCCCTAAAGTAAATGGGTTGCTTTCAACCAATGCTTCTCTCATCCTATTGAATAAAACCAGACCCTCCTCTGCACAATTATTTTGTACATACCCCGCAATCATTGAAGTCCAAGAAACCACATTTTTGTCAACAATTTCTTCAAACACAACGCTTGAGCTCTCAATCTGCCCACATTTACCATACATATCTATCAAACCAGTCAATACAAAGCTATCCGGACCCCCCACCTTCACAATCTGGCAATGGACCTTTCTACCTTCATCAATCTCACGCAATTCGCTACACGCTTTCAAAATAATCGAAAAAATAATTTTATCGCATTCCCTAAAAGACATTCTCATGCGATTATAGAACGGGATAATATCCACAAACAAATCATTCAAAAAATACCACCTGATCATCACCTTCCACGCATAAAAATCTGGGTCGGGCATTTGATCGAACACCATGCGAGCAGACCCCACGTCCCCAAGTGCGCCATAAACACCGACCAACTTAGTATCACAAAGAAGATTACCGACAAGGCCATGCACTATAAGCAACCCATGGAACTTGATGAGAGTATCAATGTTCTTACAAAGTCCAATGAGATAAAAGCACGAATGTAACGAAATAGACTGTGCTGAGGCCATGGTTTGATGGAGATCGGAGAGTGGGGGATGTGAAGCATACGCGCAATAAGACATGTGGTGCCCCATTTGAAGTAAAGGACCTGCGAGACGGGAGAATGCTCGAGGAAGGTTAAAGAAGCGCTGCAACATTCCGAGTTGTGGAATGCTCAACCGTCAAGCCGCCATTCTTCATGAATGGTGAGGTCGGATGCTCCTATTTAAAACATGGCGAATAAAGAGGGAAGGAAATTGAGATAATTATAGCGATGAGATTTTTTTAGTTATTTTTAAAGATAATTACAAAAATAGGGTTGAGATGAAAACAACTACACAAATAGAGTTAAGGAACCGTGGACTCAATACATGATGGTAGAAAAATGTGTACTGAGTCCACAAGTATTTAAATGAATCGTGGATCCGATACACAGGTTAGACAAAATCATGTATATGATCCACGATTTTAAGATCACATGGCAGCCACATGTAAAACTTTGCCAAATTAGAAATCGTGGATGGGTCCATGAGTTCCACATTAGAAATGTGGACATGGTCCACGAATTTCATGTTTGTCTCTTATTTATTAAAATAACTATATATATTATATGTGCCCATCAATTTTTAAAAATCGTGTACAAAAGAAATGATGTGAATTAGTCTTGTCAAACATGTGTTATTACATCTCAATAATGCTCAAAACCATGCCCAATAATGATTTTTTTTTTTTGGAGAAAATCAATTTGAATTTCTAAAAAAATTATAATTAATTGCATTCTCTCTCTACTTCCTCTCCAACACCCAAGAAATTCACTCAACTTTTCCATTCTTTCTCTTCTTTCCCCTCTCTTTCTCACCTCTCTCCCTTAACAAGCTAGATTTTTTCTCTTCCTTTCTCTTCTTTTCTCTTCTTTTTCATTATACCATCTCTTCTTCCTCCTTTTTGCTTATTCTTTTTTTCTCAAACTCCATTGTTTTGTTTTCTTCTTCTTTCTCTTTTTTTTTTTTCATGTTTTTTTCTTTCTTAGTTTGTCAGTTACTTTTATTGTTTCATTATCTTTCGTTTTCTCTGTTCCTTTCTTCACTTTTTTTTCCTTATTTCATAGAAATACATAAACCGATTTTTGTTTAAAGCTAAACATGTCAGACTGATGATCACCTCTAAAAGCGATGGTAAAACAAAGAAGTTTTTTTTTATGAAAATCGTGGACGGAGTCCATGAATTCCAACATGACATACTACATGACAAAGTCTCGGATGTGGCAGCTATGTGGACCTTAATATCGTGGACTGAGTACACAATTTTACTGTGTACAGGGTCCATGATTCATTTAAATAGTCATAGACCGAGTATATGCTTTCTCTTAATCGTGTACCAAGTCCACAATTCTATAACCCTATTTTTGTCATTATTTTTCCTTCAACTCTATTTTTGTCACTATTTATTAAAATAATATTATTTTTTAAAAAAAATCAAGATTTTTGCTCCAATAACCCAATTCCATAGGCGCTAATGTGGAATGACTCAATCTAAGAAAAAAACTGGAAATTAATCTTTTGGCTTAAGTCAGAGCACTCCACCACCACTTTAAATGAATTACTGGGGTGGATGTCTCACCCATCGCAAAATAGTTAGAGTCCTAATGCGATTTTCATTTTTAATCACTAATTGGCCTACTGTTATTTAAAAAAAAAAAAAAAAAAAAAAAAAGATACAAAGCTTGAACACATGATCTTCTTGGACCATCTACTCTGATACCATCTTAAATCATCTATTGACCCAAATGCTTAAGCTAGGGGATAAAAATAAATTTAATTATATCATCTAACAAATGCCTCCAAAAATCATCCATACAAAAACCTCTATAGTGGAACCGAATCTGGCCCCACATTGAAGTATACTCCATTTTAAAACTTATGTTTTTTTTTTTTACATTTTACATGCGACATAATCCATGGAAATTGCTCGGTGAGCTGAGCTTAATAGTAATTAACATAATCTTTAAAGGTTGAAAGTTCAATCCCCCATTTCTTACCATTGTTGTACTACTAAAAATCAGTGGAAATTATCAAAACGAATTTTATTGTGTGACTATGCTAGACTCTAGTTAATATAGAATAAAGAGCAAGAGTGGAAGAAGTAGAGAAGAGTGAGAGCAAGAGAAGATAGGGAGAGGGATGAATTGAAATGCCTAAATCCTAAGGAGTGAGAGAAAATTGAGAGAGTGATGAACTGAAAAAACCTCCAAGGAGCAAGAGAGTGAGAATGAGAATGGGAGCTAGCGAGATTGAGAGAAAATCGAGACAGTGATGAGCTGAAAAACACAAACCCCAAGGAGCAAGAGAACGAGATCCTAATCTGTGTGCGAAATGGTTCATTGCTGATATGACGTAAGAAAAAGGTAAACAAATAACTCCAATCTGAAAAGATAAGGCATATTTTATTTTGAGGATTGATTGTTGATCTTCCTTATAAAAGTTAGGTTCGAGGGTTGATCGCTTGTAAGGAAAGTATTAATAACCTACAACACTCGCTTAAAATGTTTATGAATTAGAAATTATCTTTAATTTTGAGCAAATAAAAATTAGTTAAAATTTAAATTGTCTCTCTTCAAATAATATAAAAGGATGTTTTCAAATATAGTAAAATGAATCAACTTATTTATAACTATAGCAAAATATTGTTGTCCATCCGTGATAGATATGAATAGATAATAACATTTGCTATATTTAAAAATATTTTCAATAGTTTTGTAATTTAAAACAATTATCCTAAAATAAATTGTCCATTCAATTTCACATAACTTTTAAAAATAAATCAAACGTTTTTCATAGATTTTACATGACAATCCAAGTTGTCTCATGCGTACCAATGTGAATTAATTACTTAAAAGGAAATATGCGAGAACAAATTAACCTAACCGAAAACTAATTGAAAATGAAACCAATTGAAAAAGAATTAAATCATGAAATATTTGCACGGTTTCATAACTCTTTGGTTTTTGAAGATTACGTTTGTTTCTTTTTAATTTCCTACCGTAATTTTCGTCTTCTTTATTTTAGTAAAACGATTGGATTTTTAGATAAATTTTCAAGTAAAAAATAATTTATTAACTGTTTTTTTTTTTTTTAGTTTCAAAACTTAGTTTGATTTTTGAAAATATTAGTAGAAAGTTGATAATAAAGCAACAAAACCTAAAAATGGAAGAGATATTTATAGACTTGATTTACAAAAATCAAACAGATCTAAAATAATAATGTAAAATACACTTTGATTAATACACTTTGAATTTCCCAAATTCAAAAGCAAATTGAACTTTACTACGAAAAATTTCATTCTAAAAAGCTTCCCAATACAAAAGAAAGAAAACTCTATTTGGAAACTCGTTTAATAACACCCCGATTAAAAACTTCAAATTCACTCCAAAATAAAACTACACAAACGACGAGTTGAAAATCTTCTAGAAAACTACCCAGTTTAAAATCAAATGAATAGAATATATAAGGTAAAATCAATCCGATCAAAAGAAGAAAGAAAGAAAAAACTGGAAGATAACAATTTTTTTTTAAAGAAAAATAAATCAATAAATTAATATAATCATATTAAAGAAAAATAGGTGAATTCAACGCAAAATGAGTGGCCAACCGAAGCATCATAGCTCTAATGACATGTATTTGTATTATCAACTTTGAGGTCCAAGATTCGATCCCATTCATTTGTTGGAAGTTTGTGGCTTTGTTAAAAAAATACCGACTTTTCTTTAAAAAAAAAAAAAAAAAAAGAGATATCATCACGATGATATTGCCGATTCCTCAACTTTATCCATCTTAATGGAAAAATAGCCTATACCTCTCGCAGAACATCGAACATCGAACATCGAACATCGAACATCGAGATGTCTGGTGCAGGGCGCTGCTTGATTTGTAAACCTTCCGTCTCCAATCAAATAGAATTCGGTTGTTTATCTCCTTCAGCAATCTCTTGTATTATTATTTTGTTTGAGCTGCTCTATTATGTGACAAAGTTGTTGAAAAGCTTGATGGTCAACAACAATTTCATCCATGTGTTGTTTAGCAGCTTTTGCTTCCCTTGATTTTGATGATTTGTTCTTGGCCTTTGAACCTAGAGGCTTTCTTTGCCCTGATTCTCAGTTTGAATGGTTCAATCGATACCGAATCTGACAGATTAAAAAAAATTAGGGCACCCAAGTATGACACTTTTGAAATCTCAATGACCAAATATAAACAAAAATAAAATTTCAAGAATCAAAGTCGATGATTCGATATGCTTCAATGATGTGTAACAAGAAACACATAGCATAACACAATATGTTAAAGGTAAATTGCCAAAACAGAAGCAAGCATTTCCAAAAGCATGCTTAAGCTCTTTTTCTCCTATTGAATATGGAAAGCCTCCTCTTACCTTGTCCATATGAAATTTATTCCCTATAATTTGCATTTATTCTTATTCTTACCATATGTACAATTTTTTAATGTTATAAGTTTTTCCATAATTGGCTATCAGAGTTGTGTATATAAGGGATGCTCCCTCTTGTAAAAAATCATAAGAAATATAGAGAAAAGTTCAGAATTACAACATGGTATCAGAGCCATCTCTTTGAATCTTTTCTATAGGTTTCACGTCTGAAACCCTAGAAAAAAAAAACATAAAATCTCAAACATACCAATTTACTTGAAGCAGTGCATCAGAGAAACCTCCATCGATTCCTTGCTTAGAGCTTCACGTCCAAAGCGAATACGTACTTTGAATCTCATGGAATGGCCGGTCGAAACGCATCAAATCGCGTCGAACTAGTGGATCACGAACTAATCTGAAGCATCCACGCCCGAAACACATTCTTCGACCGATGACCACGAACACGTTCATCAACCGGAAGTCCTTGACCGTGGGTGCCGATTCCCGTAAGCATCGTCTCCGATCGTGGGTAGTCGCTGATCGTGGGTGGAGATCGTCGAAAAACCTCGAGAGTACCAAGTGTTGTTTGGTTTCTTCAACCGGGTTTGTGCCTTATGGGTCGGATCGTGTTAAGTCTCGGGTCTAGAGTAAACGAAATTGGGTCTGGAACCTGGAGCCAGGTTTGCGCCTTGTGGGTCGAATCGTGTTAAGTCGCGGGTCTAGAGTAAACAAAATCGGGTTTGAAGTCAGGTATGGAGCCTGGAGCCGGGTCTGGAGTAATTTTTTTTTTGTCTGAAGAATTTTTTGGGTCTGAATTGTCGAGTCGGGTCTGAGCCGGGTCTGGAAGTAATTTTTTAATAAGTTTTTTTTTTCTTTTTGCCTTTTCCTACTTCTTTCTTAATTTATTATTTTGCCAATCAACAATTTTTTATGGCATCCATAAATTCTAACAATAAAGGACCATACTTCTAATTACTAATCACAAATTAAATGGAAGCAATTATCTACATTGGCCACAAAATCAGTTATGATGTTCATATGTGGAAAAAGAAAGGAAGATTACCTGTCAATCAAAAATCCTATACCAGACCAAGCTGATCAAAGATACAAGACATGGAAAGCGAAAAATAATATGGTTATGTCATGGCTAATCAACTCCATGACGATAGGGATTGGTGAAGGTTTTTTTACTCTTCTCAACTACAAGTGAAATCTAGGAAGCAGCTCGTGAAACTTATTTTGACTAAGAAAATACTATAGAGTCATTTGAAATTGAAGGTAAAATTCATGAGCTACGGCAAAGGGATATGCAAGTCATTCACTATTTCACTTAACTATCTCGCCTTTGGCAGCAACTTGATGTATTTGAAAGCCATCAGTGGGAATGCACTGCAGATGAAGCTACATTCAAAAAGATAGTTGAAAAGAAACGAGTGTTCAAATTTATGCTTGGCCTTAATAAAGAATTCGATGAGGTACGTGGTAGAATCTTAGCTATTAAACCATTACCTAACATCAGAGAAGTTTTTGCAGAAGTGGGAAGAGAAGAAAGTAGGAAAAAACTAATGTTAAGAGTGACTGCCAGTTCTGAATCTGAAGGATCGGGCTTACTTGCTCGAAACCTTGATAATGAAGTACATATAAATACTCGTGATAACAGTTACAATCGAAACCAGAACTACACAGGAACTGAGAATCAACAACGAAAACCAAGACCATGGTGTGAACACTGTAAAAAATCAGGATACACTAAAGAAGTGTGTTGGGATATTCATGGTAAACCTCCAAATTGGAAGCCCAACAAAGGTACAGAAGACAGACGTGGAAAGGCCTATCAAGTAAATACATCATCAGAAGGTAACTTCAACCCTGAATATAATGTGTTTACTAAGGAGCAGTTGGACCTTCTCCAAAAACTATTTGGCCAATCAAAACCTACTAAAAAAACATCAGAAACTATCGTAGCAACAATAGCACAATCAGGTAACTTTCTTTGGGTCCTTAATGCAACAAAAAAAAAAATTGTAGTACTTGGATTATTGACTCTGATGCATCAGATCACATGACAAGTGACATCTCACTTCTAACTAACTACACACACTGTAACAGTCAAATTACTGTAAAGATTGTCGATGGTACCTATTCTAAAGTAATAGGAATTGGCAATGTATTTGTAACTAAAGATCTAGTGTTAGAAAATGTGTTGCATGTCCTAAATCTTAGATGTAATCTCCTTTTCATAAGCAAACTAACGTTTATGAAAAACTACAGTGCAACTTTCTACTCACATAATTGCATATTTCAGGATTTGAATTCGGGGAAGATGATTGGCAATGCTAAGGAAACCTCGGGTCTCTACATACTAAGTGCTCTTAAGCCGCAAGTCAAGGAGTTAGGTCTTAGCAAATCTATTTTTATTTCTAAAGAAAATTAAGATAGTACATCTACTTTTGTTGCTTCTAAAGACAATTATGATACTACAATAATGTTATGACATAATCGTTTAGGACATCCTAATTTTCTATATTTGAAACGAATGTTTCCAGATGTTTTCAATAAAAAATCTCAAGGTGTTTCAATGTGAGTCTTGTGAAATGGAAAAGTTGGCTCGATCCTCATATCCAGTAAGGGCATGTAAACCCTCTTATCCCTTTTCTATGATGCATAGTGATGTTTGGGGAGCTAGTAGAGTTTAGAATGTAGTAGGAGTGGTTTGTTTCATTTATCGATGATCACACTAGACTTACTTTGGTGTTTTTAATGAAAGAAAAATTTGAAGTCACTTCCATATTCCAGAACTTGTTTGCCATGATTCTCAATCTCTTTAACACCAAAATACAAATCCTTCACACTGACAATGCTAAGGATTATTTTAATACTTACTTGAAAAATTTTCTAAACGAAAAAGGTACTAGCCACCTAAGTACCTGTCCTAACACTCCCCAGCAAAATGGAATTGCGGAGAGAAAAAACAGACATCTCCTAGAAGTTTCTAGAGCTTTAATGTGTCACGCTAACACCCCCCACCTTTTTTGGGGAGAAGTTGTTCTAACAGCCACCTACCTTATTAATAGAATGTCATCTTGAATATTAAACTTCAAAACTCCCTTGCAAAATCTTTAGGAAGTATTTCCACATGATAGATTATTTTCTCAAGTCCCTTTAAAAATATTTGGTTGCACAGTTTTTGTCCAAGATCATAGACCCAATAGAAGTAAGTTAGATCCTAAGGCAATAAAATGCATCTTTCTCGGTTATGCTCCAAGCCAAAAAGGATACAAATGCTACTCACCAACTACAAAAAGGTTCTATACATCCATAGATGTAACCTTCTTTGAAACCCAACATTACTTCAAAAAGCAAGACACCACTGAACCTTTCACCCTCATAGAAAACGAAAAACTTCTGGAAAACGAAGGAAACAAAAAAACTAGATCTCATTGAAGAGAGTGCTCGGTGTGTTCCTTATATACATGAAATCGATGTTCCCAATAAAGGTCCACCGGAAAGTAGGAAAGATACTATAGTCTATACTAGAAGGAAGAATACCCTTGAATGTGAACTAGTACTCAATCAGAACCCAACCAAAATACAAAAAAAATCATGTCTCCAATTCCACAGTAGAAACATTTACTGAAGACATTGATCTTCCCATTGCAAAACGGAAAGGGGTAAAAACCTGTACGATGCATCCCATCCAAAACTACCTGTCCTACAAAAACCTCTCTCCCAAGTTCAAAGCATTCACAACTACACTATCCCAAGTACGTATTCTGAACAATGTCTATGAAACCCTCAAGGACCTTAATTGGAAGCAAGTTGTATTAGACGAAATAAAGGCTTTGGAAAAGAACAACACATGGGAAATAATGGATTTACCTCCAGGAAAGAAAACAATAGGATGCAAACGGATCTTCACCATCAAATACAAAGCTAATAGAGAAATAGATAGGTTCAAAGCTAGAATCGTCACCAAAGGGTTCACCTAGTCTTATGCCATTGACTATTAAGAAACATTTGCCCCGGTGGCAAAATTAAATACTATCCATGTCCTTTTTTCCCTAGCTGTAAATAATGATTGGATTCTTCACCAATTAAATATAAAAAAATGTCTTCCTTAATGGAGACTTAGAAGAAGAAGTATATATGGATATATCGACTGGTGTAGAATCTACTCAAACCATAAATAAGGTATGCAAACTCAAAATATCCCTTTATGGCCTAAACCAATCCTCTAGGGTGTGGTTTGATAAATTCTCAAGAGTGGTAAAGGAAAATGGGTACTCACAATGTCAATCTGACCATACTCTCTTCGTCAAACATTCTTGCACGAGTAAAATAGCAATTATCATTGTCTATTTAGATGACATTATCCTTACAGGAGACCATAAAGAAGTAATAAGAAATCTAAAACTTCTCTTAGCCAAGGAATTCGAAGTAAAAGACTTAGGCAACCTTAAATACTTCCTAGGGATGGAAGTGGCCTGCTCAAAAACAAGCTTGGGCATTTCTCAAAGAAAATATGTCCTTGACCTGTTAAAGAAAACTGAAATGCTTGGATGCAAGCCCACTAATACTCCAATTGACACAAACAATCACATAATCAAAGAAAACAATCACAAAATGATTAACAAAGATCAGTATCAAAGGCTAGTTGGAAAATTGATTTACCTAACTCACACAAGACCTGATATTTGTTTTGCAGTTAGTTTTGTAAGTCAATTTATGAACAGTCCAACAGAAGATAATATGCAAGCTATATACAAAATACTCAAGTACTTGAAAGGAGCTCCAGGAGAGGGATTATACTTCAAGAAATCTAAGAGAAGAAACATCGAAATCTTAACAGATGCCGATTGGGCAAACTAAAAAATAGACAAAAGATCAATTTCCAGATATTGCACCATTGTTTGGGGAAATCTAGTCACCTGGCGAAGTAAGAAACAATCTGCAGTATCAAGGAGCAGTGTCGAAGCTGAACTAAAAGCTCTAGCTCAAGAAATATGTGAAGGAATGTGGCTCAAAAGCAATCTATCTGAACTTAAAATCAAATCAAAAGAACCAGTGGAGGTACACTGTGATAATCAAACTACTATAAGTATCACCAAAGACCCAATCCATCATGATCACATAAAACATATGGACATTAATCGACACTTTATTAAAGGAAAAATTGAAAACAAAAGCATCTCACTCCATTACATACCTACCAAGAGGCAAATTGCTGACATACAAACAAAGGCCCTATTCGAGAATATGTTTTTTTTAAAAAAAGAAACAATTCATTGATATAAGAGAATAGCGGGCAAAAGCACAAAATACAAGAGGGTTATACAATGAGCTAAATAACAACCGAATAACAAAGGCCCTATTCAAGAATATGTTTGAAGACTTAAAAACCAAGCTGGACTTAATCAACATATATTGCCTAACTTGAGGGGGAGTGTTGAATATGGAAAGCTTTCTCTTACCTTGTCCATATGAAATTTATTCCCTGTAATTTGCATTTATTCTTATTCTTACCATATGTCAATTTTTATTGTTATAAGTTTTTCCATAATTGGCTATCAAAATTGTATATATAAGGGATGCTCCCTCTAGTAAAAAATCATAAGAAATATAGAAAAAAGTTCAGAATTACATCTCCTTTAGCATTGCATCACATATTCTCACTGCATCCACATTATCTCTCACATTATGTACTCTGACAATGTTTGCACCGCCGAGAACCCCTATAGTAACTGCAGCAACCGTAGCAGGATCTCGCTCTGTTGCAACCGGTCGAGAACACACTTCACCGAGAAACTTCTTTCTTGAAGGTCCAACCAACATGGGAACATGAGACAAGCCCAAACTTCTACTTGCTATCGCTGCCCGGATTTTTGGTATACCTCTTAGGATTTCCAAATTTTGCTTTGTGTTTTTTGAAAATCCAATCCCGGGATCAATAATTATCCTCCAGGCCGGGATGCCTGATAATTCCGCATCTCTAATCTTAGAGTGTAGCTCCAAGGCAATCTGATTACAAACATCATCATACTGCAAATTCTCATTGTTTTGCATTGTACATGGGTCTCCTCTCATGTGCATTGCAATATATGGCACATTAAGATCAGCAACAACCTTGTGCATTTCAGGATCCAACTCCCCTGCTGATACATCATTTACAATATGAGCCCCACTCTTGACAGCTTCTGATGCAACTTTCGAATAAAACGTATCCACAGATATGAGCTTTCCACTCATCTCTGGCATTCCTGTTATAGCTTCCAAAACCGGAATCAATCGATCCAATTCTTCTTCAACAGAAATCATAGGAGCCATAGGCCGTGTCGACTGAGCACCAATGTCAATCATATCAGCACCATCTGAAACCATCAAACGTACCTGAGAAACTGCAGCATCGATAGATTGAAACTTGCCACCATCACTAAAACTATCAGGTGTCAAATTAAGAACCCCCATAACGGAAGTCTTGCAAGACCAGTCCCATAAGCTGTTTCCAATAGGCAAAACCCTTCTCATTCCTTCTTTACCAACAAGACATTCGCCACCCGCTTTCTCCCATGTCTCAAAAAGTCCACCATGATCAGCAGCTAAAGCATGCCAGGAAGCAACAACATCTGTATCAACATCTGAACCCAGCAAGTCGATCAAAGGAGCTAGCACGAATGGCCTTTCCCAGATCCTTTCATGAGGGACGGTTAGAATATCTGAGTGTACTTTATATTTTCCATACAACAGAATATCCAAGTCAATCGGCCTTGGGCCATACCGTATACCAGCAGTACGACCCAGCTGCTTCTCTATGTTCTTAACTGCACTCAGTAGTTCATGTGGCCCAAGCTTTGTGACAGCTCTAACAGCAGAGTTAAGAAATTGAGGTTGATCAGTGACGTAAGCTGGTGCTGTTTCATACAAACAAGCATGTCTTGTAATGTGTATCCCTGACTTTTTCATTAACCGCAAAGCTTCATTGAAATTCTGCAGTCTATCACCCACATTGCTGCCTAAAGCAATCGCTATTTCTTGCTCTTTAGAACATACTTCCACCACTTTATCTTGCGACGATGAATGAATGAATGAAATTTGCAATGCTACAATGTAGAAATGGTTAATCAACAACAAGCAGAGATACTAATTCCAGCAGTAACAGCTTTTATTCATTACTCAAATTCGTAGTTTGACAAAAAGAGCCTGGCAGCATGTACAACTCAGTCTTTGTCAAGAAGGCTGAGAACAGTATTGACCAATCAATTCCAAAACAATGTTTAAAAGGCATAAACCAATGGCCAACGGAAAGAACAAAGAAAATAGAAAACAGAGAGCCAATTTTTTTCTCTCTTTAGTTTAATTTCTTTTACCGCCTACAACTTTTTCTAATCCAATGTGTAAAAAATGTGTTGGATTGTTTAAAACTACTATAATAAATATGTTCTAATGAAAATTCCAATAAGCAACAGTCCATCTATTTTTTCTTTTTGATTGGTTTGTCTTACCTACTCCTACCTCCACTCTACCGATAAATACATAAGCCTGGAGGCAATTGAAAGCAGCCACAAACAATCTTGAAAACATTGTTCAACCCATGGTGGTTTAACGACCAATTTTGATTCTTGAATCATCACACTGTCAGGATAGAAGCCCACGTACTAAAATTTATTGTAATTAATTTTTATCTTGCTCCCACCTTTCATTCTATTTGGAAAACGTTGTAATACAAAAGACTTTATCAAGTAAATACATAAACTAAGAAGATAAGAATTATTTTTAATAGACAATAATGTTCTTTTAAAATTTGAACAAGAATCCAAAATCTGAGTCTCAAAATTAGATATCAACTTTACAATACCTCCACCATATATGAATCCTCGTCTGCTGATAATTCGATGCTTCAAAATGTTCATTTGTAAGAAGAAATTGGAGTAAATGAAGCAAAAATTAGCCTCTTGGCCCTCTTCAACAAGTTTATGGATTTTCCCTTCAGACCAGGAATTGGGGCTGCATCGACAACAACAAAAAATTAACTACAAAATTTAGATGAACAATTATTCTTCTATCCCTGTAGTGATTTCAAAGCAAAGCTACTGATGTGATACAATGGTAGAAATTAGAATGTATCCCAACCCAAGTGAACAATGAAATTCCATCTTCGTTTTTATAGGAAACATCAGGCAGGTAAATTCTAGGTGAATCATCTTTTTACTATTCTTGTGTATCGTCTCCCTGTAATAGGAAGTGTAATGCCTCCAAATTTTAACACTAAATTAGGAAACATTACCAAAATTTACCCTTTGACTAACTCTACTATTTGTGATGCTATAGAAATTTCGATAGCACGAGGGAGTAACCGTAAACACTACATGCTTACAAATCACTTGGTAAACAAATTTAACTACATATACTATCAAGAAAACTAATATTCAAAATACTTTCTAATCAAGTTCAACAAGACTTTCCAAAACTCTAACATGTAACATAACTAACCAATTCAAACTAAAGTCAAACACAAACCAATCATCAAAACAAATTAAATAAACTAAGCCTATTACAACCACCCGACTCAAGGGAAACCACAAGAAGATTTAAAACTAAAATAGGATTTCACCTAGAAAGTCTTTTTTTTCTAAAAAAAGAAAAGAAAAGAAAAGAAAAATACAGGGGATTAGTAGGTTCACCAGATAGGATTGCAACTAAGATGATGCTAAATAGGGAACTTGAAAAAGTGATGAAAAATAGAGTAGTGAAAGAAAAATAGCACACCAATATTTTATGTGGAAAACCCTAATCAAGGAGAAAAACCACGGGATAAAGGGATTCTTATTAGAAAACTGATACAAAGAAATACAACAGACCACCAGCTTAAATAGAGAAAAGGGAAACCCTAGGGTACAATGAAAAAGACAAAAATGCCCCTAGAGTACAAAACCCTAATTTCAACACTCCCCCTCAAGTTGGGGCGTAGATGTCAATAAGACCCAACTTGTTTACACATGCGTCAAATAGTTGTCTGGGTAGTCCCTTTGTTAGGACATCTGCAATCTGTTGATTGGAAGGAATATAAGGAACACAAATGTTGCCACTATCAAGTCTTTCCTTGATAAAATGCCGATCAATCTCCACATGCTTTGTTCTATCATGTTGAACAGGGTTATTTGCTATGCTTATAGCTGCTTTATTATCACAGTGGAGTTTCATTGGACCGGTATGCTTTTGATCAAGGTCTTTCAAAATTTTTTCAAGCCAAATCTCTTCACAGATTCCCAGACTCATGGTCCTGTATTCTGCCTCGACACTACTTCTGGCAACACCACCTTGCTTTTTGCTTCTCCATGTAACAAGGTTGCCCCACACAAAGGTACAATACCCTGATGTTGATTTTCTGTCTACTACAGATCCTGCCCAATCAGCATCGGTGTAAGCTTCGATGCATTGCCTTTCAGTTTTCTTGAACATCAAGCCTTTCCCTGGAGAGGTTTTCAGATATCTCAAAATGCGCTCCACTGCTCTCATGTGTTCTTCGTATGGAGACTGCATGAACTGACTTACCATACTTACTGCATAAGAGATGTCGGGTCTAGTATGAGAGAGATATATTAATTTCCTAACAAGTCGTTGATATCTTTCTTTGCTCACTGGAACACCTTTACTCATATTACTTAACTTTGCATTTGCTTCTATAGGGGTATCAACTGGTTTGCAACCCATCATACATATTTCCTTAAGCAAGTCCAGAGTATACTTCCGTTGGGAAACTGAAATTCCTTCTTTCGATTGAGCAACTTCCATTCCAAGGAAGTATCTTAGTTTTCCAAGGTCCTTGATTTCAAATTCCTCAGCCATCTTCGCCTTCAATCGGTCAATCTCTGAGGTATCATTGCCTGAAATAACAATGTCATCCACATAAACAATCAAAATTGCAATTTTTTCGGATACTGACCTTTTAGTAAACAGAGTATGATCAGAATGACCCTGTTTATATCCTTGCGACTTTACAAACATAGTAAACCTGCCAAACCAAGCCCTTGGTGACTGTTTTAGCCCATATAAGGACTTTCTTAATCTGCAAACTCGGTGATTAAACTGTTTCTCGAATCCTGGGGGAGGACTCATATAGACTTCTTCCTCCAACTCTCTATTAAGAAAGGCATTCTTCACATCGAGCTGGTGAAGGGGCCAATCCTTATTAATTGCAACAGAAAGGAGGACCCGAACTGTGTTTAGCTTTGCAACTGGCAAAAAAGTCTCGGAATAATCAACCTCGAAAGTCTGAGTAAAACCCCTGGCAACTAATCTAGCTTTGTATCTGTCAACTGTTCCATCGAGCCTATACTTTATTGTGAACACCCATTACATCTGACTGCTTTATGACCACTTGGAAGATTGACTTGATCCCACATATGATTTTTCTCGAGAGCTCTCATTTCTTCCATAACTGCAGCTTTCTATTCAGGACTTTCCAAAGCTGTGTGTATACTATTTGGTATCACCACTGTGTCTAGGTTTGTAGTGAGGGCCTTGAACTCAGGAGACAAATTACTATAGGACAAGTAACTCTGCAACGGATATTTAGTACATGATCTAGTACCTTTCCTTAGGGCAATCGGAAGATCAAGGGATTCATCTTTGTCTTTACTTTCTTCTGACATACTGTACTCACCCTCCGATTCTGTTATTTTCCCACTCTCAACATTTTTTCCAGCGGGAATAAGAGACGCTTCTTTTCCAGGTTCTACCATGTTCTCAAGAGTCACACAATCATCTGTCTCTGCACCATCATCGACCTCAATCACATCTTTATTGTCATTATCTTCCCTGCTTTTGCTCTCAACGTTTTCAACACAAGCATCAGTTTTATCACATTTATTATCATGATTAGGGATAGGACTACTAGTACCTGGAACTGATCTCTGTTCAGACTCATGGACTGGAGCCGGAGAGATAACAGGCGGCGCTATTTCCTTCCTGAGATTCTTCCTATAGTATGTGATCCAAGGGACTTGTTTGGTTGGGAGGATAGGTGCATTGGTAATTCTTCAAAGAATGACTGGGACCCCAATTGGTTTCTTCACTAGTATGCTCCCCCTGAAGAGAACCATTGGGAAAGAATGGATGATCTTCAAAGAATGTCACATCCATAGAGACAAAGTATTTTCGGGAAGAGGGATGATAACACTTGTATCCACGCTGATGTAGAGGGTACCCTACAAAGACACACTTCTGTGCCCGAGGGGTAAACTTGGTACGATTAGGGCCGTGTGTATGGTCGAACACCACACAGCCAAAGACACAAAGGGGTACATCAGAAAGAAGTTTGGTATTTGGGTAAGACTCTTTGAAGAAGTCTAAGGGGGTTTGGAATTTTAGGACCCGGGATGGCATGTGATTTATTAGATGGGTTGCTGCTGGGTCGCTGGTCGCCGGTCGCTGGGTCTGGCGACTGGTCGTTCCGTCTTCGAAGGAGTCGGCCGGCGGGTGGTAGGGCGGTGGCGGCTGATCTTCACGAAAGTGGGGAAGAAGAGATTGGAAGTATCTGTCAATGGCTTTTTGGATAATACTGATTATATCTGGGTTATTGGTTTGGGATTCTCCTATTGGATTTTCCTCAATGGTGACCAGGGTTTCGTCTCCATACTCTGATACCATGACGAAAAACATAGTAGAGAAAGAAAAATAGCATACCAATATTTTACGTGGAAAACCCTAATCAGGGAGAAAAACCACGGGATAAAAGGATTCTTATTAGAAAATTGATACAAAGAAATACAACAGACCACTAGCTTAAATAGAGAAAAGGGAAACCCTAGGGTACAATGAAAAAGACAAAAATGCTCCTAGAGAACAAAACCCTAATTTCAACAAAAAGATTGATTATTAGGCGTCTTTTAAATTTATACTGTTTAAGAACTTTCCATCTGACAGGGGTCAATATGTACGAGTAATTAACCCACACCTGAAGGGCTACCAAACAACATACAAGTAACCACTGCAAATTACATAATAATTATATACGCTTGATAAACATGGAAGGTATCCAACAATAATTGACACATCATGGAATGCTATAAAGCACCAACACTCTTAAAACGGCGATGTGTCGGTGTTAGACACCGACACACCCCTAACACGTGTCCGACACGCCAACTGGCGTGTCCATTAATTTACTATTAATTTTTTTATTTCCAACACGGTAGGACATCTCTAGGACACGCCTAGGACATGTGAGCTGCAAATTTAAAAAACAAAAACAGTTAAAACCCATTATGGGCATTTTAAGCCCAAGCCCAATCCAACTTTTTAAAATTTTTAAACTTGTTTTGCCACACTTACTGACGCATTTGCTGAAGAGTCTCCCACGCACGCCCACCCACCCACAATTCTTCCTCCTTCATCAAACGCCAACGACTTGAAGACCACCCACCACCGGCAATTTGAAGACCCTCCACACCGGCGACTTGAAAACCCTCCAATTCTCCACTGCCAGCAACTTTGGTTTTTTTCCCTCCCATTTCTGTTTGTTTTCCTTTTGTTTTTATTTTCTTTCCCATTTTTGTTTCTCATACCTTCTATTTTGTCCTTTTTTTCCATTTCTGGTTTTCTTCCTTTTTTTATCATCTTTTTTCTCCATTTCCGTTTTTTCTTCCTTTTGTTAAATCTTTTTTTTCCCCCTTTTTTTTGCCTCACAGTGGTTGCATTTTTACAATATGTTTATATGCACAACATACATTTATTTTTATAAAAAAAATAACAATAATGTGCCTCCAATGTGTCGTGTCCTACTTTTTTGGAAATTGACATGTCATCATGTTGGTGTTATGTCGTATTCGTGTCGCATGTCAGTGTCAGTGCTTCTTAGATGGAATGCACTTACTTCCTATTGACGTTCCTTGCGCTCACTCACCACTCAAGTTTAACTTTCACAAAAACTTTCTGAGATTGAATCCTTCAAGACACATTGACCCCAACTGGTCATGTCCAGGGCCAACGACATTCATGTCAGTCTCCAATGACTTTATCCAGGCCATCAACGCACTCCACCAACCACACTTACTTCATCCAAGGCTACCAACGGTCTCTGTCAGCCCTAAGTGATTTTATCCAAGGCCACTGATGCCACTGATCTATCTGTCGACCCCAAGTGATTCCACCAAGGGCTATCGATGTTCTAAAGAATTCTCAATATCTACCTTTCTAAACTCGTCGCACCAACCCTAACTAAATCAACAAGGTCATCTATGCTACTCTAAAACGTGTTTTATGCCAGAACCACAGAAGAGAAAATCATGTTTTCAAAATCCAACACATACTTAACTAGATAATCTCAATAAACCCATTATACTTATAAACCACAAGAACACATAATAATATTTCAGAATGCTAGTCATTACAAGTCCTACATACTCCAAGCACATCAGAATTGTGTAATTTAATTTGAAAGGTTTAGAGTTCTAAGGCCTAAAAGTCACCGGAACAGACTTGGGTCCTCACTGAAAAGCATTCCAATAGTTCCAAAACTATTTCGAATCTACAAATATGACCTTACTAGTTCGAAAGGAAATTTAGAATATTTTAGCCATTGAAACTTACCCAAATGGATTTTGATCACTGCTGAAATGCGTCCGAATAACGCCACCAAAAGTTGCTGGAACGTCGCTGTTGGAGATTCACGAAGCAAAAGGTCGCCGCGCCCTAATGTTTGCCGGAACTGCACCTGTTTCAGTCCCCAGCCGTCGCTCGTCGCACTTCGTGCCGCCAGAGGAAGGAAAACGATTGGGAAGGGGACGGCTGATGGAAAGAGAGAGAGGAAAGGTATCTAGTGCCAGGTATATTTTATTTAATCCTTTTCATTCTCTTCTCTTTTTCTTGTTAACATATCAAAGTTCTACAAATATTGAGCTCTTCATTTTATGGAAATATCGATATCATGAAAATTTAGAGATATTTGATATCAATGGATCAAAATTGTTACAATTAGTTGATAAAATTTGATTGCGATTTAATTAGACTATAATTGATAATTTTTAATCATCATTTCTATATGGTAAAATAACATTTAGATGTATATTATAAATGTCTGTGTATATGATGTGATGAAAAGAAAGGGAACAATAATACAAAATAATATAAATTCACATAAATTCAATTTTAGAGTAAATGATGTAAAAAATTTAATGAAAAAGATTTGAATGAGGTATAAAAATAAACATAGGTTCTTTTTGTAGCTTTTCCAAATTTAATTTCTTTAGAAATTAAAGTTTTGGATTGAAAATAAAGTTGAAATTTGAGAAAAGTTGGGAATGAAAAAGTAACGCATTGAAAAAGCTTAATATTTCGTCAGAAATGACATTGGTGTGTGAAACTATACAATTGTGTGTAATCATGATTATAAAACTGAAAAATTTTAACTGAACTAACATATTTAATTCAAACAAAAAAATAAAAAAAAAATCGAATTTTTTCAAAATTTCATTGAAATTGTGGAAAACAGAAAAAAATATCGAAAATTTCTCAAATCTTCAAAATTTCTCGAGATTTTCTCAAAATGGGGAAAACAAAATTTTGAGACCATCGAAATCTCGAAATTTTGATGAAAATATTGAGATTTTAATGGAAATTTTCCATCATGGGTGAGATACATTCTTGTCTAAAGGTTACTTAAGGCATGTTTGATAACATTTTCATTTCCTATTTCTTGTTTTTAAGAAACAAAAGTTAAAAATAGTTTGATAATTATTTCATGTTTCTAGTTTCTTGTATTCTTTCTCCTTACCTTCCTCTTATTTTGTAATTTAACTATAATTTAGGGTTGTTTTCAAATATTCTAAAATGAGCCAATTTATTTACAATAGCTAAATGTCACTTTCAATGGACAATGATAAATATTGATAAACCTGACCCAAATAGACAAAGATATTTTGCTATATTTGAAAATATTAGAGTAGTTTTGTCATTTAAAATAATTACCCTATAACATAATAATGTCAAATAAAAAATATATCTAACATGTATTAAAATATAAAAAAAATAATTATATAACATTTACATAATCAAATACAAATAATAATTATATATAAAAAAATAAACTATCAAATACAATTAAGTCCTAATGCAAAATTAACAACAATTTGATGTGCAATATTATTTTGTACTTGAATCATGTGTCATAAATAATCTATGTTTGTACGAGGTTTCCGGAGAAATTTGTTTCTTGGAATTTGAACTTTTGTATTTGTATTGATTTCAATATAGCAAGTGCAATCTCTAATATATAATTCTTTGATGCGTTTAAAATAAACTTTAATCTTTAAGTTGGTTTATCTTCTTGGATGATCAACCTTTGAACTTATTGACCTTCTTAGTTGATCGATTTTTGAGCTTATTGATTTTCTTGGATGATCGACCTTTGGGCTTGTCGATCTTTTTCAACGATCAACTTTTGGGCTTGTTGATCTTCTTGCATGAGGGCTTGTTAATCTTCTTGGATGATTGACCTTTGGGCTTGATGATCTTCTTGAACTTGAGTTGGTGTTGTTGTTGATGTTGATTGGATGCGATGTGGTTCAATCTCTAGTACTTGATCCTCTGATTCTCTCTCGGTTGAATGCGTACGTTTGATGTATAAAAGCAAAGCGTCTGGATGTTCTTGAGCTTGTTAATGTTGATTGGATGCGATGTGGTTCAATCTCTAGTACTTGATCCTTTGATTCTCTCTCGGTTGAATGCGTACGTTTGATGTATAAAAGCAAAGCGTCTGGATGTTCTTGAGCTTGGATCTTGGAAGCTTGGATCTTGGAAGAATGCTGGTAACTTCAAAGGATTTTAGTTTTCAAGTGTGGTTAAGTTCAGGAGTAGGATTTCAAGTGTGATTAATTTCAAAAGTAGGATTTTAGTCGATTTCAAGTGTGGTTAATTTCAGGAGTAGGATTTCAATCTTGAGTTTAGGCGTCTTCTGATTGTTGGGAAATTCTCTCTAGGTCCTCTAGAGTGTAGAATTGTTGACCCCACAAATGAATAGAGCTCCTCTATTTATAGAGTTCTCTAGTGGGCCTCATGGGCTTGGGCTCTGTTGGTCCATGGGTCTAGCGTTTGGGTCTTAGTTGGATTTGAGCTTGATTTGATATTTGGTCAAATTAAGCCCATTTTTGGGCTTAGTTAGACTTTAACCCAAATAATAACATCAAATTGAGTCAAATTAATCTTATTTGATTCAACGGTCATGATGAAACCATGTGGTATCATTAGAATTTATCGACTTCAATTTGGAACACATGTCAACTCCTAATTGATCACAAATTTGATGATTTGGAATTTCGTTGACGTGACAATTTGTGATTCGTCCAAATTTCTCAGTCAACAAATGTCCCTTATCGAGATTTATGCACATATATGGGGATGAATCTCAAAAAATATAAAGTTGAAATCAAAGTTCAAATATATCTATTCTTAAATTTAATCTCAAATGATGTGTTAGTCTAACTATGAATTTAGTACATAAGTTTAACTCGATTTTGGGATAAAATTTGGAAGATGACCAAATTTTAATTTGAGATTTTACCCCAATTTGATTTAGAAATAGGTATAAGAACCTAAATTTGGATAAATTTGATATAAATTTTGAAAGATGTCCAAATTTGAATTTTACATCAATTTGAGATTTTATTCTTAATTTAATTTTACTTGGATAAAAGTCTAAATTAATTTGGAATATGTCTAAATTTTAATTTGAGATTTTAAATACAATTTAATCTCAATGTTGAACAATTTGATTTTTTTTAATAAAATTTGAAATATGGCTAAATTTTAATTTGAGATTTTGTCACAATTTGATTTGGAAATAGGATAAAGTTAAACTTGATTTGAATTCGCGATAAAATTTGAAATATGACCAAATTCTAATTTGAGATTTTACCTCAATTTGATTTGGATGGAGGATAAAAGCTAAATATTCCTAAATCATTTAAGCGGAAGAAGCATAATAGGTTAGGGTTAGGATTAAATAGCGCAAGAGAGAGTCTTTCCCGCTCCGTGGGGTACGAAATTACGCTATCGAAAAGCAGCGAGGAAAGAATAGGAATGAATAGGAGTACTATTCTGTTGCCGAAAAGAGCTTCTTAGCCAACACTCACTAAGATAGAGCTATTAGAGTTCTCGGGTCAGCTCCCGGGGATAGTAATAAATTCAATATACATCGTGAGTATTTTCGAGAATTGGGTTGGTGTTCCGTGTACCGTCAGTACAAGATCGAAAAGAATGCATTGGATGGATGCACCGGGCATTGAGAAGGAAGGACGCTTTCAGAGCGAAAGGCCATGGGGAGATACCGTCTGTGATCCATGGATCTCCGATCGGAAACCGTATCCAAGCTCCATGGCTAGTCTAGCTAATTCCATACGTCTAACCAAAAAATCCTTTTCTTCTTCCAACTTTTAGATCTTCCCATTCAAAATTTGATTTTAATTATGAAATTTGGAATATAGTCAAATTTTAATTTGAGATGAATTTGAGATAAAATTTGGAATATTTTCAAATTTAAAATTGATGGTAATGGATTTTGATATCATTTGATTTAAGACTAATCCATTCAAACCGACTAAGAATCTTAAATTCAAATTTAAAAATAAGATATTTTGATTCAAATTCTATTAAAATCTTTTATGATAAGATAAGATTTTAGTAGAGAAATCCAAATTAAATAGGAAATTGAGTCCATCTTGGCTTCTATAATTAGCTCAACCACATACATTTTTCTCATTCTCATCTTCACTCCTCTTCTTTTTCTTCTTCTCTTTTTTTTTCTTCCTTCTTTCTTTTTTTTTTTCTTTTTTCTCCTTTTTTTCTTTTTTTTATTATATATTTACTAAACTTGCCCCTACCTTTTTTTCTTTTTTTTTTTTTTTTTTTGTTCATGAGCTACAACTATTCAAATTGAGGGAGTAATCCTTTTCTTTTTTGCCAACTCATCATTATTTTTTTACAAAGGGTGAGTTTTTTTATCATTTTTTTTGCAGCAATGGCCCACTGCATAACCATCTCCTTGACACATATAGAGATAACCACGAAAAAGTCTAAATAGCCCTATTATACCACCACTTCTTAATCAACATGGGGATCATCCCGAAAAGATCTAACAACCCCCATTTAATCAACATAGGGACAACCTTGGAAAGGTCTACCCTATTATATCGCCACTTCTTAATCAATATGGGGATGACCATGGAAAGGTCTAACAATCTCAATACAGGGATGACCTCGGAAAAGTCTGTCCTATCATATCTTGGTCAACATGGGGATGACCCCTGTAAGGTCTAACAATCCCCATTTGATCCACATAGGGATGACCCCGAAAAAGTCTACCTTATTATATTGCCACTTCTCGATCAACATGGGGATGACCCCGGAAAGGTCTAACAACCCCCATTTGATCAACATAAGGATGATCCTGGAAAGGTCTTGTAGGAGTATATCAGCATGCAGCAGAAGCAACAAGGATCAATAAGCATTCTAATTCATTAATTTTGGCTATAAATAAAGCATGCTTATACAAAGACAAGAGGATTTTAAGTCACACCTTTGTAAAACCTTTTGAATCTCTAATTCAAATGCAAATCTTCTCCAAATCTTATTATGGACCACCTCAAGGTCTTCCCTGCTATTCTCTTAGAGTCTTAGATTGAGTTGTGGGACTCAAAATAAGCTTGAATGAAGGGAATTTGGAGAAGAAGCTCACTGCAGATTGAGTTTTCAACAAAACTTCAGCAAGTACAAATAATTTGCATGAGCGATTTCCACTTCAATTTTCTCTATTTATTGCAGGACAATCATGCAATGGAGATTGCTGCATGAGGAGCACCCCATGCTTGGAAGATTGAATCAAGAAGAAGTGATTTTTTAGTGAGCTACTTGGTGAAGGTGAGAGGAGTTTTCCAACTTTTCACAAATTTATGTTTTCCAAATTTGTCTCCAATTTATAAAACGATTTCCAAAATCAATTTGATTTCAAAATTTGAAAACATTATTAATTTTACAAAATTAATTTGATAAATTAATTTTCTAATAAAATTAATAATAAATAAATAATTAAACATTTATTCATGAATTTACACAAATAATTAATAATAAAATTAATTTTACACAAATTCCACCTTCATGAACCTTTATTCATGAATTTATTATTAAATAAATAATTAATAATAAAATTAATTTTACACAAATTCCACCTTCATGAACTCTTATTCATGAACTTAATATTTAAATCATATTTAAATATTAATTAAATTTTCCAACTCCATTTAATTCCAAAATTAAACGCATAATTATAACACATATAATTACTCATTCCCTTAATTCTAATTTGAATGTTTCAAATTAAATTATCATGCTACTCTAAGACTAATCCATTTATGAGCTAGTAGGGGGACATCGTGGACCTACAGATCATGGGCTCCAACGATCTAAAATTAATTTGCTAAACTCTTTACACTGAATTAACCCTCATTCGTTAACTAATGAGTCACTCCACTAAAGCCTATAGTTGCACTTCCCTCACTGTAAATATATTATGTCCACTCGATATAACCATGATTAGTAAGTTAACCCTTTACAGGTTGTTCGTAATAACGGCTGGGTCAAATGTCTGTTTTACCCTCGAGATTACCTCTTGTTCCTTAAGTCCCACTAATCTTCTAATGAACAATTGGTTTGTGATCCAATCAACAAACCAAGTCTCTCTAGGGCCAATGAGAGGGTGTGGCCCCTTTTTCAAGACTCGAAGTCAGCACTTAAAGGAACAACCTCTCTACTATCCCTAAAAGTGGGTAGGAGCGAATTCTATCTTATACTCTATGTCCCCAACTATCTACCCAGTCTTATCCTTGAAATGAAGGTTTATTGAGCTGACGCTGTTGAGCTTACCCTCACTATGCAAATCTAAGGATAATCCTAAATAAAAAAAAGTTCATAGTTAGCTCAGGATTAAGGTCAAGTTACCTAGGTCATCGCTTTGAAATAGTCGGTCTTAAATAGAAACAACCGTATAAAGTAAGAGTGACTGGTTACGTGGTTCGATCTTGTACAAACCCATTGCACAGGACACCCCCACTCCTCATGTCATAACACGTACGAATTAGGATCACATCGTCTGTAGCACTTTACAACTTGTTGTAACAACTACAGAGTGGGCCGCATCCAATAGTGTTACCAGAATAAGGCACCCAACCTTATTCATATACTATAGATCATTTTGACTATTTACTCAAACCTGATCCACTTTTATGTCTTCACATAAAGTTTAAGTACTCATGTAATAGTCATGGATCTTTTAGTTTATTGGATTTTCAGAATAAGTTTTATTGTTTACAAACTACGAGTTTTAGGACATAAAACCAAATAGGTCTAACAATCCCCATTTGATCCACATAAGGATGACCCCAGAAAGGTTTACCCTATTATATTGTCTTTTCTAGATAAACATAGTGATGACCTTGGAAAGGTCTAACAATCCCCATTTGATCAACATGGAGATGACGTCGGAAAGGTCTACCTTATTATATCAGCACTTGATCAACATAAGGATGACCCCAAAAAGGTCCAACAACCCTATTTGATCGACATAGGGATGACCCCAGAAAGGCCTATCCTATTATATCACCACTTGATCAATGTAAGGATGACCCCGAAAAGGTCCAACAACCCTATTTTATCACTTATTGATTCGATTTTGAAGATAAGGCAAATATGCCATCGAGTTTTGAAGATGAGGCGAATATGCCATCAAAATTTGAAGATGGGGAGAATATGTCATCAAGCTTTTGAGTAAAGTCGGGTAGACCGAATCACATATGAGGCAAAGCCAGGTGGACTAGACTTGGCGATGAGGTGGATCCAGGCGAACCAAACTTGATTTTGCATATGCGAGGCTATACTAACATTTTTTAAAAGGAAGCGAAGCTACACCAACATTTTGGGGAGGAGTGAAGTTGCACCAACATTTTGGAGAAGAAGCGAAGTCTCACCTATTGGGATTGGTGTCCTAATTCTCCTAGTGTCTCGTAGTTTGTAAACATTTTGTACACATTGTTATTAAAAAAATAAATTTTATTTTATTTGCATATACTCAAATCCAATAAACTAAGATTCGTGGTTATTTTATGTAACTTAAGCATGTATGTGAGACATACAAATGGATCATGCCTTAAGTAATAGCCCAAATGGTCTGTAGTATAAGGATAAAGGAGGGATACCCTATCCTGGTGTACGGATACGACATGCTTTGTAGATATTTATAAGTGTTGTAAAGTGCTACAAATGGTCTGATCCTTATCATTCATGTGGAGACATGCGAGCGACGGTGTCCTATACAAAGAGTTTGTATAAGATTGGACCACGAGATGATTAGTCTCTTTATATAACGTCGTTGATAATTGAGACTTACATTTCATTAAAATGACCATAGGTGACATGATCTTAATCCTGAGTGAGTTGAGAACTCCTGCCTATGAGGGCGGTTCTTTGATTAATATGGGTGAGAGTGGCCAGATTGCCAACTAAACAAGCCTACCTTTTTGGGGATTCATCTGATTGGAAAGTTGGGAACTCAGCTATAGAAGATGGAATTCACTCCTTCCCCAAAGCAGGGGTAAGTAGATAAATTGCTCCTTTAAGGGCTGATTTCGGGTCTTGAACATAATGGTCACACCCTCTCTTTGGAAGAGAGAACTTGATAACGGGCAGAAATGCACGTTATCATAGTGCTAAGTTCTTAAACAATGTTGGCTTGCGTTGATAAAACATGTTAAATTGCGTCAAAAAAGCATCAAATTCATAATATTGCGGTCGCATGCGTTCATCGCATAGAAACAGTTGATTTTTGTATTTTTATGTAGAAAATGCGTTGACGCAAGGCGGAAATTGCGATCATAGAAAATCATTGGTCGAGCGTAGCATTACTATAAGGCTTTACGGTGATTGTGCTCACAACATTTGCTCAAGAAGGATTGCCGCAACTTGGTCAGCGCAACTTGGTGGGCGCATCTGGGTGAAAGGCATAATTAATCACAATGGGACAGAAAGCTGATAACAGTCGAATCCGAATTAAGCTGACAGCCGCTAACGATAACAAGTACATTCAGCTTTTCGGTGACAAATATTCGGTGCATCAGTCAGAGTATTAAAGTCATCCCATCTGAGTAATCATAAGAGAGAAGCCGCCTTCACCCCGAAGCTTTATAAATACAAAAGGCATCCTTCAGAAAAGGGTTCAGCTATTTTATGAGTTCATCGTTGTGTTCATAGTTTTAGCCTTGTTCTTAGATTTTCAAGGCGGACGCAAGAGAAGAAGGTTGTACTGACAGATCGTTCCGGTAAGCTTAGGAGAGCGCCGGAAGCTTCAAGGACAGAGAGAGGGCCGACACCTGCGGAAGCAGGAATATCTTTGGAACTGAATAGAGATTGACAGTGTAAAAGCCTCGGTCAGCAAGGAATTGCTACCAAGCTCTCTACCTTTATCTTCCATTGTTATTTTGTACTCAAACTCAGTTATAAAAATGGAATTTCCTTCTCTATATCTGTTCACTTTCTGTTATTTATGCATGAGTAGCTGAATTTGTTGAATGGGTTGAGAAGCATTTAGCTAGCACAACTTGGAATCTTCATTCTATGCGATTATCTTGTATTATGTATGCTTCATTCGTCCATTAGAGATACTCGGGAGGGTAGTCTAAGGACAGGATCTAGGCTTGGGAAAATCAGGTTAGAATCTAGGCTCGGGAGAGTCAGATTAGAACGCATAATCAAGAGATAGGAGCTTAGGAATAAGCACTATTTACTATTAACGCATCGTATGCGTTCTAAAGATAGGATATGATTGTGTGCGGTCACCTTGCCTTTATGCATCTTGCATCATTGCATAGGACAAGAGTAGAGACTTAGGAATAAGCTCTATGGACACTTTTGCATTCAACACATGCATTCTAGACTTAGGAGCATCGCATTTGCATTGGAAATGGATACTTGACTGTGCATAGTTGGTAGCATGATTGCATAGTTTGACGCATTCCCAAGTTAATGTAGCAAAGACCTTCTCAACCCAAAGTTCATTCCGCATACTCCAGTGCATCATTCACACCATCTAACTTTTCTCAATCCGTCCGCATTTATTTATTTTTCATCCCAGCAAACAACAACTCAACAATATATTGATTATTTGGTTACCGTAAAGTTTTCTAAAGAATTACCAACGCAACCTGTTTTCACAAGTCCTAAGTTCGACTCTGGATTACCAGAAACTTAGTGGAATTTACACTTGGAATCCGCTGAGGAAACTCTGAGTGCTCACGCCAAATTTCATCCATTGCATTTTTCATCCACATATTCCACATCATTAAAATTGCATCAAGTTTTTTTACGCCGTCTGCCGGGGACTTTCGGCAAAATAGTGTTGCTAATGGTTAATTTTCTGAATTCTTTGTAGACTCCTCATTTCTGTAGGAGAATTACGGACCCGGGAAATTGAGAGGACATTCAGACGGAGAATTAAGAGGACCGCCACAACAGTCAAGATAAAGAAGAGATGGCAGAGAACTTAGGAAAACGGAGCCACAAACGAAACAACGTCTGGAAAATCATCCTGCTGGCAAACGATCGCATTAGATATTAGGGGGGATATATGCCTCGCCAACCTCTATATATTTCTCTCGAGAATCAATGAGGCCTGCCCATCGATGGAAGCAGATTGAAATGAAAATCGTGATGTTGGCAGTGATGCCAACTACACAGACAATTCGGAGGCCGGGTTGGCGAGGACCCGCATGAACCCCTCCGTAGCTTTTATTGACAATCTGCAATACTTTTGTGTTCCCGAACATCTCTGCCGAAAAGTTCGACTAATTTTTTCCCATTTTTCTCTTTGTGACTAGGAAGGAAATGGGCGTATTCTCTCGAGCCGGAGAGATCACTTCATGGGAACAGGTCGTAGAGAAATTTATGAAGAAATTATTTTCTGTCCTACTTGAGATGACAGATGAAGGAAACTAATTATAAATTTTGAACAAGACATGGACGAATCGCTCAATGATGCTTGGTTGAGGTTTAAGAAGTTTGTCCGGGACTGTCCACACAATGGTTTGCCAGACTGCCTTCAGATGGAAATCTTTTTTCATGGTTTTGAATCCCGCTTCGTAGACCCTGCCAATGCGGTAGCCGCTGGTGTCTGCTTGATAAAACGTATGACGAAGCTAAGAATATCTTGGATCACATCTCTAAGAACCACGAAGATTGGAGGGCATAGTGATAGAAGATTGAAAATCAAAGATAATGACACAAGTAATGGTGCTATTGTTTCACTACAAAATCAGATGACTGCAATGATGAACTTAATTCAGGGAATTGCGATCAGCAGCCCAACACCACAAAATGGGCAAATCAACGCAATTAGTCAAAACACCGCAAGGTGTTCGACTTGTGGTGATGGGCACGCAATGGAGGAATGCCCACAGAATCCACAATCCATTTACTTTGTAAAAAATAATCCCTTTTCAAATACCTACAACCCCGGGTAGAGAAACCACCCTAATTTTATATAGAAGAATTAGCAGCAGAATTCCCAACCTGTGGCACAGAAAGAAGGGCCACCTGGATTCTTCCCACGTAATAACAGTCAGACAAGCAATCAAGCGAATGACTCAGAACTGCCGTAATCTTCTTCCCTGAAAAGCCTATTGAAGCAATATATAGAGAAAAATGAAATGGTGCTTCAAAGTCAGGCTACGTCCATCTGCAATCTAGAATTACAGATGGGCCAGATTGCAAGTGAGCTAAAGAATAGACCGCAAGGGGCTCTACCGAGTTTAACAGAACTCCCACGCAACCCGGGAGGATCAGGTAAAGAGCAATGTCAGGTTGTGACATTGCGAAGTGGAAAAACTGTGGAGGGAGAAAAAATGGAGCCTAACGGATTGCTCCCATCGCGGCAGAACCTGAAATTGCGGTGATGCAAGAAGAAGAAGGAGAAAAAGAAGCAATAGAGCCAGAGGTTGTGTCGACCTCAAAGCCAACAGAGGTTGGTCTTTTTACAGTTGTCACTGTTCTAAACATTTCAGTATTAAGCAAGGCTTTTATGACTAACGACCTTAGTACATACAAGTTATTTTCATTTGAACCAAAACCAATCTCCATACCATTCTTGAAAATAAACACTTTATTCTCAGAAAAAGAGAAGGTATAACCTTGTTCAATCAGATAAGAAACCAAGATTAAGTTCCTCTTGATACGAGGAACTATAAAAACATTATTCAGAACAGATAATGTTTCTTGTCCAAAAATAACTTCAGCCTGCCTACAGCAACAACTAAAACAACTTCACCAGTACTGACTCAAAGAGTCAACTCTCCTTCTTCCAACGTTTTCCCGGAATTAAATCCTTGGTAGGAAGAACTTACGTGATTAGTAGCATCTGAATCAAGTATCCAGGCAAAATCATCATTCTCTACCAAACATGTCTCCAAGACAAATAAATGACATTTTCTGTCTTTAGACTTATTCATCTTTTGGAGAGTAGTGGGATCAGTATCAGAACCTATATAAGCTCCAAGTTCCATTTCAGAGAATAATTCTCGTCGATGAACTTCATCTGAGTCAGCAACAATTGCTTTCTCTTTTAGTCCCTTAACATTTAAGAAAGACCGGAGGTTATCTTGAAAATTGACACTACTAGTTTCTTTTTCATCCATCCCTTTATACTAAAAAAGTGAGAACTGATGTTCAAACAATTCTTGCAACGAGTCCATGATCTTACGTACAATGTCCATTTACTCAACCCTTTTGGCCAATGCATCAGGTATGCTAGCCAAAATGTGAAGTCGAGCCAACGAGTTAGCCTTCATCCACACCTCATATGCATTACGAACATTTCACGATGCATCAAGGGTCAGGACTTGAGGACACTCCTCAACCATGACAAAATCGAGGTTGTTTACCACAAAATATGTTTTAGGAGACTTTTTCTAATGTATGTAATCGGTCAAATTAAAAAAGGCAACTAACGAAAAATCATACATGTTGCTGAACGAGTCCACATTGATCTACATTAGATTTTAGCAAATACTCTTTAAAACAAAATCCAATTTGGTTTAGAAAAATCTAAATGAACCACGTATGATATCTAGTTTTGCAATGACGCTTTAGTGGTTTAGGAAAAAAGCCACCGAAAGATAGTCAATTTATCACTCCTCTGAATTGAGACATTATCAACCAGTCATTAATACCAGAACAACTCTTGTTCCTATAACGACTAGCCATCATTGATTTGGTCAAGAAATTATTAACTTGCTTAATAATTTTTCGTAAGTGTGATCATTCATTTTAGATCCTAGAGTTCCACCCCAAGCACCCAATTCGAAGGTAAAAAATCCGATTGGGGCAAAAGCTAAAGCGACCCTATCCATTTCTGGAGCTCACCTTGATATTGACCAACCGCACAAACCATTCGAAGGGGGACGCTCCCAGGGCACCACGAGGCCATACAAGAAGATCTCACGATGCAAACCAATGAAGGAGACTGCAGAACATGTTGACACACATCCTTCACCCACTTATTATAAATACTCTCTTCATCCACCTTGATATTGACTCATTCAAACACCATCCGAAGGGGGATGCTCCTAGGAAACCATGAGGCCAAGCATGAATCTCGCGGTATGAACATTCATGGAGAAACCTGAGTGGAATTGACATATCATATATATCTTTTCCTCCAACTGAGTATTTTATAACCTAGGGTGTAGTTTACTAATGCGTTATTTTATGAGGTGAAATTATGGAATGAAATGCGGTGATGGAAATGCGTTGAGCAACAAGTTTTCTTAGTAGAATCCAAGTATAAATTCCATTGAGTTTCCTGGTAAGTCCAGGGTCGAACTCAGGGACTAGGGAAAACGGTATGCGGTGGTAATTTTCAAGAAGACTTTACGGTAACCAAGAAATCAAATAGTTGTCTTGGGTTTTTGTTTGCGGTAATAAAATAAACAAATGCAGCAGAGTCATGAAAAGAGTTGATAATACGGAAGATGCAATGCGTATGCGGTGAACGGGTTGAGAAGGGGTTTGACTAACACTTCCTAGGATGTGTTCATGTTATGCGATCATGTAACACACATACAATAGCAAACCATCTCTTGATGCGAATGCTATGGCTTCTAATACTAGAACCCATGCGATATATACGATGAGTCTATAGGACCTACACATAAGCCTCTATTCTTATTTATGCGATGAAAAAATGACACACACACAAATAAGGCGACCACATAATATCATAACTTATCTCTAGGGTGCATGCGATGCAGGTTGGCAAACAGAGCTTATCTCTAAGTCCCTATCTCTTGCTTATGTAGATCTAATCTTGCTCTCTCGAGTCTAGATTCTAACCTCGCTCTCTCAAGTCTTAGGTTCTTTCTTTAGACTCTCTCTCGAGTAGCTCTAAAGGGGTGTTGGGCACATCATAAAACAAGATAATCGCATGCGATGAAGATCTTAGGTCATGTTAGCTTAATTCTTCTCAACCTATTCGGTAAATTTAGCTACTCATGCGTGCTTTCAAGAGAGTGAACAGATATAGATAAAGAAATTCCATTGTATAGATATAGAGTTGAAATACAAAATAACAATGCAAGATGAGAATAAAGAGCCTAGTAGTAATCTCTTACTTCCCAAGGCTTTTACACTGTCTTTTATACTCGATTCAAAAGATAGTCTCACTCTCACGAGAGTCGGCCTGCTCTCTGCTTTTTCACGCCTCTGGGTTCTTTCTCGAGTTGCCCTGAGCGATCTTCCATCGTTTCTTCCCTTCTCTCGCCCCGCCTTCTAAATAAAAAGGAAAACTATGAACAAGGCTACTCTATCTAAGGGAAAATTGTCTAAGTGTCCAAACTCCTTTGCTGGAGGTTGCCCTTGGTATTTATAGAGCTTCTGGGTGAAAGGTGGCTTCTCTCTTATGATTGCACTGATGGGATGGCTTTAATTCTTTGACTGATGCGCCGAATATTTATCACCGAAAAGCTGAGTGTACTTGTTATCTTTAGCGGCTTGTCAACTTAATTCGGACTTGATCGTCATCAGCTTTCTGTCCCATCATGATTAATTATGCTTTTCACCCAGATACGCCCACCAAGTTGCGCTGGCTCTATGCAGAAATCCTTCTTGAATAGATGTTTGCGAGCACAAATCACCGCAAAGCGTTGTGGTAATGCTACACTCGACCGTTGCTTTCTTGTGATTGCATTTTCCGCCTTGCGTCAATGCATATTTTGCACAAAAATACACAAGTTAAATTTTTTTATGCGATGGACGCATGCGACTGCAATGTTATAAACTTAATGCTTTTTGGATGCAATCTCATATATTTTATCAATGCAAACCTGCATTGTGTAATAACATAGCATTGTAATAACGTGTATTTCTGCCCTTTATCATTTACTTAGAAAAAACAGGGCTAATGATTTTAACTAAGTGACTTTTTAGGTTTGCCCAAAAGTAACTCTTACTTTAGAAAGTTGAACAACTTTTGATCATCATCCATTAAACTCTTTAACAAAGTCTTTGATCAACTGTTGCATGCTTGTAGCAAATCTATCTAATTCACCTTTCCAGGTAGGTTTCCAGGTAGGGGTGTTCCGTTTCCATTAGCTTAAATACCCTAGCCTAGCCATAACAAACCTTAGACAAAAGGTCCCTTATAGATAGATTTAATACAAATTTAATCTTTTAGAAATCAATTTAATCCTATTAAACCGATTTAAAAGATTAACTTAGGTATCTAATCTCATTAGAACTATGAACTTAGGTCTATCTCAATCCAATTTTAAAACCCTTTTAAAACATGAGTTCACCTAAGTTCGCATGCAACTCTTTCTTATTGATTTTAGTTCTAATTTCCATTATAACACTTATAACAAGAAACAACTAAAACCAACCACAATACAAAGCAACACATATAAGACATTCATAACTCTTATAAATAAGCCTAAGTGTCATACTCCATGCATTGTTCATTCATTACTACTGGTATATAACACTTATATAACAAAGCAATGAACCAAGCAAACGTGCTCTCATACACCCTTATACTATAACTCTTATAATATAAAGATGATGCATGAATATGCTTAATGCATGCATAAATATAACTCTTATATTTTATGATGCATGAGCATGCTTTCTTGTAATTTCATCATGCCAATAACTATATTATAACACTTACAATATATGATGCATGAATAAAATGCATAAACTAAGGTGGGTTTTAAATCTATATGTCATACATTGTGGCATATAAATAAACATACATCTCATGTACATTAAGTAAAAGTTGATGAACCGGGATAATTAGCCTCAAATCCAAAAAAATAAAGCTAACTATTACAAAGAACAACGAGTCCACCGGTTCAAACAAGCGAATCAGGTCTTGAACCGTCTGGGCAAAGATCGTGTGTAACAAATCCTTGTGATCATCTAGCAACACTGTATGAGCATAAACAATCGTTTAGCAATGATCCTGTACCTTTGACTATGCGATGAAGCATGAAGGTCTCGCGATTGTGCAGCGTACATCGTGTACCACATGCCTTAAATGATCAAGTAGATGACAACGATACGGTGAAGCATAATCGTCTAAACGATTGCTGAGCAAGCGTAAGGTACCATATACCGAGTGATCATGTTGTCAGTGACTATGCGATGAAGCATGTTGAACTACACGATCGTTTAGTGCGCTCGCCTTTTATTAAATGATGAGCATAAACAATTCTATATGATCGTTTACCCCAAGCATCCATGCGACCGAGCAACCAATGCTACATGATAGCGTAAACTCTTTACCCCATCGTTTAACATTAGCTATGCGATCGTTTAGTAAATGCTACACGATCAGGTAGAACTTTTCTACACGATCGTTTAGCCAAATCTCAACGATTGTTTAGCTTGGGCTACACGATACGACCAACTTTTGGTCTTCTTCCTCGATGAGAACTGCATCTTCATGCTTCGAAACTTCATCACAAACGACTCAAACGACTTCAAGCACTTTGAATACAAACTCGATTGCTTGTTATTATGCCTAAAAATGCAAGGGCCTTTACAAATTATCACTTTGTAAACTTAAAGAAAGCTTTAAAAAGAGGCAATCATCCCGTAAACATCCATTAACACATCCACAACTACATTTAACTCTTAAATGCATTGTAGAACAAACTTAAAACCCACCACGACTGTAAAAGAAGTTCAATACAGCAATAGAATTTGGAATATCAGAACAACCTGGCTCTGATACCAATTAAAGAAAATCACAAACAAAGATATCCATGAGCAGCGGAAGTGGATCATTCCAGATCCCATTCAAAATGAACACAATAATCACAGTCTAACTGGAAACGAATAGATTATGTATATACAGAAACTACAACATGCTACAATAAGATTCAAGGGATAGAGTATGTGTACCTTTGAAGAACCATTCTTTAAGTATCCCTCGATCAGTGTCCAATGCATCCAACAATGCACTTGAATGCAACGACCAGAACAACCAACAACACAAACGAACATAGCCTCCATGAACGTCTGAATGCTCCTCAAACCCAATCGAGTCCAACTCGATTCACGAACGAATGTAGAGCACTACCAACGTTCAACGAGTAACTATCGTATAGTCAACTCTAAGCGATCGTGTATGCTCTCAACGGCTATCGCTTAGTAAAAACTATTTTTACTTGATAGCCATTTCCCGTGAGAATTTTTCGAATGGAACTCAACCTTAAATTTTGGAAAACAATTTTTCTTTTATATCATGGTTACCATAAAATTTCCACTAACCTCCCACTCAAATTGATTATTAGAGAAAAAGAATTAATTATCATATAATTAATATATTATAAATAAATATGATAACCAACTTATCATATTATATTTATAACCTATAGTTTTAATATTTCATCATATGAAACATATAAACCATAGTTCTTTTTCTATTTTATGGTCCTTAATATAAATCATATTTATATTAATTCCTCCAATTAATGTATCTAATAGATCACACCAATTATATCACATATAATTGAATTTCCTCTTGTTAATTTGAACACTTCAAATTAACCCAAAATCTTATTCTCAACTTGAACCCATTAAGCTACCAAGGGGACCTCATGGACCTATAACTTGAAGCTCCAAGTACGTGACTAACTGACTAAATTCTTTAGTCACGAGATCCACCACCCGTTAACTGTCGGATACTCCACTAAAGACCGAAAACTGCACTCTTTGCACTACAGATATATTTTTGTGTCCATATGACCTATCAACAATGCGATAACCCTTCACAAATTGCTCGTAAGTACAACTAAACCAATTTACCATTTTGCCCCTATAGTTACGTTTAACTCCTTAAGTACCACTGATTTCTCTAATGAACAATAAGTCATAGTCCTATTATGACCGAGTTCTCTCTTCCAAAGAGTGGGTGTGGCCATTATGTTCAAGACCCGGAATCAGCCTTTAAGAGAGCAATTTATCTACTTACCCCTACTTTGGGGAAGGAGTAAATTCCATCTTTTGTAGTTGAGTTCCCAGCTCCCCAATTAGATGAATCCCCAAAAAGGTAGGCTTGTTGAGTTGGCAATCTGGCCACTCTCACCCATACTAATCAAAAGACCGCTTTCATAGGTAGGAGTTCCCAACTCACTTAGGATTAAGGTCATGTCACCTATGGTCATTTTAGTGAAATGTAAGTCTCAATTATCAATGGCATTATATAAAGAGACTAATCATCTCATGGTCCAGTCTTATACAAACACTTTGTATAGGACACCGCCACTCGCATGTCTCCACATGAATGGTCAGGATCAGACCATCTGTAGCACTTTACAACACTTGTAAATATCTACAAAGTGGGCCGTATCTGGTTACCAGGATAAGGTATCCCTCCTTTATCCTTATACTATTGACTATTTAGGTTATTACTTAAGGCATGATCCACTTGTATGTCTCACATACATGCTTAAGTTACATGAAATAACCATAGATCTTAGTTTATTGGATATAAGTAAATTCAAATAAAATAATACTTATTTTATTAATAACAATTTGTGTACAAAAAGTTTACAAACTACGAGACCACCGGGAGTTTTAGAACATTAATCCCAACAGTCTCCTTGGTAGCTAAATGGGTTCAAGTTGAGAATCAGATTTTGGGTTAGTTCGAAGTGTTCAAATTAACAAGAGGAAATTCAATTATATATAATATAATTGATGTGATGTATTAAAACATTAATTGGATGAATTAATATAAATATGATTTATATTAAGTACAATAAAATAGAAAAAGAACTATGGTTTATATCTTTCATACGATGAAATATCAAGACTATAGGTTATAAATATAATATAATAAGTTGGTTATCATATTTATTTATAATATATTAATTATATGATAATTAATTCTTTTTCTTTAATGACCGTTTTGAGTGAGAGGTTATTGAAAGTTTTATGATAACCGTGAGATAAAAGGAAAATTATTTTCCAAAATTAGTTAGTTGATTTATTTAGAAAATTCTCACGGAAAAGGCTATCAAGTAAAAAGTATTTCTACTAAGCGATAGCCGTTTAGAGTATACACATTTGTTAAGAGTTGACTATACGATAGTTACTCGTCGATCGTTGCTACACGATCATGTAGCAAAGTCTATACGATAGGCTTCCATTTTCTAAATGATCGAGTACATCGTCTAAACGATAGATAGGCTTCATATCTCCCACTTACTCGATTGTCTACTTGATCGTTTACCTCATGCTTTCCTCAATCCAAGATCATACAGAGCCCACAACTCTTGGATTCTCACACTGAGAATACCAAGGTAACACGTGTGGTGGTGTTCCTATCCAGTTCGTGAATTGAGTTGGACTCGACTGGGTTCGAGGAGCATTAAGATGTTCGAGGAGGTCGTGTTTTGTTCATTGTGTTCGAGTGCTATTCTGGATGCATTGGAGACTGATCGAGGGATACTTGAAAAATAGTTCTTCAAAGGTATACATACTCTATTCCTTGTATCCTCTGGTAGCATGCTGTAATTTCTGTTTATGTATAATCTATTCGTTTCCGTTTAAGACTGTAATTTTTGTGTTCATTCTAAATGGAATTTGGAACAATCCATTTCTGCTGCTCATGGAGATCTTGGTTTAGATTTCCTTCATCAACAACATTTTTTTGAGAGGAAACAAAGTTGCACCAACAATTTGGAGAAGGAAGGAAGCTACATCAATATTTTGAAGAGGGAACGAAGCTTCCACACTTGACTTCAAAGAGGAAGTTATGAAGCCTCCTAACTTGAAGATGGAAAAGCATCGATGAAGCCTCTGAACTTAAAGATGGAGGAGCATCGATGGAGCCTTTGAACTTGAAGATGGAGGAGCATCGATGAAACTTCTAAACTTGAAGATGGGAACATCGATGAAACCTCTGAACTTTGAAGATGGAGGAGCATTGATGAAACCTATAAACTTGAAGATGGAGGAGCACGGACGGAGACTTTGAACTTGAAGATGGAGAAGCATCAGCGAAACCTTCACATTCGAGCTTGAAAAAGCATTGGCGAATCCTCCACATTTGAGTTTGACGAAGCATCAACGAATCCTCCGCATTGAGTTTAATGAAGCGTCGTTGAATCTTCAGTATCTGAGCTTGGCGATGCATCAACGAATCCTCTGCATTTGAGTTTGACGAAGCATCGACGAATCCTCCGCATTTTATTTTGACGAAGAACTGATGAATCTTCTGCATTAAGCTTGACTTTGTGACTTTAAGCATGAAGATGATATTACAAAGCCTCCAAACTTGAGCATGAAGATGGAGCATCGATGAAACCTCTACACTTGAAGATGGAGAAGCATTGACGAAGCCTCTAAACTTGAAGATGGAAAAACATTGATGGAGCCTCTAAACTTTAATATAGGGAAGCATCAATGAAATCTTTGAATTTGAAGATGGAGAGGCATCGACGAAGCCTCTAAGCTTGAAGATTGAGGGACACCGACAAAGCCTTCGCACTTGAAGACGAAGAAGTATCGATGAAGCCTCTGAACTTGAAGATGGAGAAGCATCAACGAAATCTCTGAACTTGAATTTAAAGAAGCATCGGTAAAACTTCTGAACTTGATCTTGAAGAACATCTATAGTTGAAAATGAAAAGTTGAACTATAGACGAGTGATGCTTCAAACTTAAAGTAAGCAACGCCCAACACTGCTTCTTTATTTAATTGAGTGAAAAGATAATTAAATTTTCTAGCAATAACCTTATTGTACATATCCAACCACTTTAGCATCGTGCAAACGATATGCGTCTTCAATTTGTTGCATTGCCCCTAATATGGATGAACATCTTCAATTTGTTGTGTTGCCCATAGTAGGGATGAACATCTTCAATTTGTTGTGTTGCCTTAAGAAGAGATGAACATCTTCAATTTGTTATGTTGCCGTCAATAGAGATGAACATCTTCAATTTATTGTGTTGCCCCCCAGTAGAGATGAACAACATCAATTTTTTTTGTATCGTCACACGTAGGGTGACTGTGCCACTTCTTGATGGATTGAACTTAAATTTCTTTAAGTTACCTATGTACCCTTGAAGAAAGGAACCAAGTCATGAAGTTCAGGAGGGATTTTTTTTTTCTTTTTTTTCTTTTTTCCTGGACTGGACTTAAAGTTTCTTTTAAGTTGCCTACGTACCCTTTACAATGACTGAGATCAAGTCATAATGTAGTTCAATTTTTTTTTGTCGTTCTTCTTTTATGCTCATGCGAGCTAGAAGTAACATTCAGTTTAGGCTCTTGCAATTAAGAACTTCTACATTTAAACTTCAGAAGCTCTTATTTCATCATGGTTTTGATCATCCATTTCATTTGTAGGATTCATCAATATGAAGAGTTTTAATTTCACCATCAAGGAACCTTCTGTATTTATATCATCAGAGAACTTCCTCTTCATGCGTGAAGGAACATGACTGCAAATCTTCTCGTCGTTGTTTTTTTCATGAAATGGTCTTACCTTCAAGGTTTTAATCTTTCTTTTATATTGATCACTTATCATCTTAAGACAACTAAAAGCAGATGTTGAAGGTTGAACTTTCTTTAATGTGAAGATACTTAGCCTTTTGAAAGCTGAAGTTCGAGTTGCAATAGATGTTGGACATTGGCTTTCTTCTTCTATCGAGGCCATACTCAATCTTTGGAAGACTAAAGATCGAGTAGTTAAAGGCTTGATACGATCGAAGACAGAAATTCTTTGCTCTATTTTTTTTAATCATCGACTTCCTCAATAGTTATATGATTGTTATCGACTTCTATTATGCTGACAGTGTGACATGCAATAACTTCTGATACTTCATTCTGGATGATTATTGATGACATGCAGAAATGCATGTCATCTTAGGCCTTTTACTTAGAATTATGAAGGTTGTTAGGTAGAATATGTGTCAATCATGTTAGAAATTCACGAGAAAATGAGCTTGCGTCGATCAACATGTTGAATCTTAGCTAACCCGTTATTTTGCGTTATTATGCGTTTAATGTTTTATTTTGTAGCTAAAATAGGAAATGGATGGGCGGAAACTGGACCACTGCATAGACGACCGCATGTAGAGAAACACTCCATCGCAAGGTCAAACGCATCGATCAACGCATGGATGTTGCGGTAATCAGCCGTATGCATCCATTGCATGGGAGTTGCGCTCGTCAAGCGATTGCGGTCATCATGTAGTCTGAGTGACGACCGGAGCCTTCGACTGGAGCTAGATCTCGAGAGATTCAGTTCCTCTGCCCATCCATGGCACCACTGGCAGTCTTAACGTACATCCGCTGGGAGCAAGTCTTTGCTTCTAGCCGGTCATTTCCTTTTCTTTTCTTTCTTATATTGTATTGTATGACATTTTGTGATTAAGGAATTAATACAATTTGTTTTCAATGCATTTCTCTGTCTTCTTCGACTCCATCTCCATCTTCTTTACTTAGCATCTTTACTTTCATTGCAACACTTAGTGGAATTGCTTGGGTATCGCATACTTAGTCATGTGGATTAGGGATATGAAACATGTAGCAACTCACCGAGAGGTGTGCATTGCGCGAATGTGTGCGTAATCTTATTTGCTTAGTGTGAAGCTACTGTAACATCTGTCTATAGGCTAACGCATTTCTTATCTATGAGTGAAGTCAGCAACAATAAATTGCCCGGGAGAGTAAGTGGTTGGACGCATTAAGCAATGTATGCTTTGTTCACTAGGGATAATAACAATCTTAGGTCAGTAAAGTTCATGCGGTTACCTTGTCCTATGAGCGCATCATTCATCATTTAGGCATACTTGGGAGAGTAGTCCAGAGCAAAAATCTAAAACTCGGGAGAGCGGATTGGAACGCATAGGCAAGAATGGGGAACTTAGGCATAAGCTTCGTTTGCTTCACACAGCGTATGCACCCTACAGAATGGATTTGCATGCGTCCAGGAAGTAGGATATGGTGGCAGTATGCGGTCATCTCGACATTTATGCATACACACTGCATACATCCTAGATTTAGGCTTTTAGTGTGTGTAGCATGATCGCATGGTTTGCGTTGACTAAGGTTCTCTTGCGGTCACTCTTAAGGGTTACAATGAATTCATCTCCTCATTTTATCTATTTTCCCATACATTTATTTCATGTCAAGTGTTGTCATATCTCTACCTCTCATGCATATTTTTATTGCGTTGTTTGTTAGATAGGAGTAGGAGTAGGGTTAACTTAGCAATCTCCCTTCCATTCTTTTATTTAAACCGCTGAATGCACATTATTGCATACATATAGCTACAAGTTCCTGTGTTCGACCTCGGATTACCCGAGAAACTTGCATTCGCATTATACTTGGCGTAAGCGCAAGAAAACTTGTGGCAGGATGCATGGTCATCGCATACATTCATTAATGCATTATTAGACCAACGCATGACTATCAACGCATATCTTAGAAACATGCATCGCATACCACGTCCACGGGATTTTGGTTCTCGAGTAAAATTGACTTCTTATTTCCCGCCATAAAGTTTTTGGCGCCATTGTCGGGGACTTGGCAGCTAAATGTTTATTAAGTTTTGTGTCTCTGCGAGTAAACTTTTTATCTTGGGTGTATTGCAGCTTATGCGACTAAGTTGCAAACAATATTGAAGTGTAGGCGATGCGCTGAAAGCCAATGTTGACCCCAAGATAGAAGGGCAGTCAGTCGCAAAAGAGCTGAAGGTAATTCTAAGCACATGACGGCCGTATGCGCCCAACAATTGTCGGAAGTTCCAATGGTCAAGGCAACTTGGCCCAAGCAGTTGAGAACCATCTCCTGCATGGAAGACGCCTTGCGATGACAACACTCAAATTTTTCTAGGGACGTCTTCCACTCTATCTTTACTTTGCTTTCTTAGTATAGGTTATTTATTTTATTTTCATTGTTATTTTGGATATATGGCTGCTTCCTTGGTTGTGGTACGTTTCCTCTTATAGGTGCAACAATAAGACTCCTCGGTTCGTAGATCAATGGAAGAATTCCTTTCACCTTTCAACGCATGGCTTCAATCGCGTGGATTCCAACGCATGAGCGCATGCGTTGTTCCGCCTATGGTATTTTCTTGTTATCTTGTATGCCTTATCCTTTTGAAATTCTCTTTTTCCCAATTGCGTTGTTTTGCGATGTTTCTATGATGGTACGTATAAGTTCACTTCATCTTCTAACTAATCAACGCAAGGCGTTCATTACTTTTATTAGCTTCTTCAAATTTTGAAAGTCTTATGTTTTATTTTGTGCAAATTTTTGTTCAAACATTTATTATTGCATTCTTGTAATTTTGTTTTTAGCTTTGCGGTGAGAACGCTGCCAACCTCTGAGTTTGGAGGTGGTAGCAGTCTCGAAGAATTGCGTTCATTTGAAAAAAATAAAATTGAAGTGAGATTTTGAGAATAATAACTCCATTGTCAATGCAATGGGGACACCTATGTTGATAAGAGTTAAACTGTGAAAGGCACTTGCTCGAAGTTGGATGTCCGCATGACACACGTGGGGACAAGCCAAAACAAAGGCAAGTCGCCAGGATCAACACATAAGCGTAACTCCTCTGTCCGGCGCAAGCCAAAACAAATGAGACAAGAGTTGAGTTGAATATGGAACGCAACTGAAGTTGGATGCCCGCATGACACACGTGGGGGTTAGCCAAAACGAAGAGCGTAACCAGGTTCAACGCCGTATTCTTCTCATATCGAGGCCATACTCAATCTTTGGAAGACTGAAGATCGAGTAGTTAAAGGCTTAATATGATTGAAGACAGAAATTCTTTGCTTTATTTTTTTTGAATCACCGACTTCCTCAGTAGTTATATGATTGTTATCGACTTCTATTATGCTGACAATGTGACATGCAATAACTTCTGATACTTCATTCTGGATGATTATCGAGGAAGTTTTTTGGGAGAAATTCTGCCAAAGTTACCAACCATCGAAGTTTAAGGATGTCCTTGTCTTCTTCTTTAGCAGGCATAGGCTTCCATGCCATCTTTTTTCCTTTCTTTTTATGAGTCTTGTTCCTTCTTCTATAGCTTCGATAGAAGCGTGACTCTTTTTGGGTGAAATTTGGTTGTCTTCTCTTTTGACGAGTCACGAGGATCCCCCCTTTGTCGTTACCTTCAACATGCTCATCTTTCTTCTGGGAGTCTGTCGTTTGAATCTATTTTTGGAACCGAACAACTATAGGCTCGAAAGTTCCAAATTGGATCATGCTTTCCTTTTTATCATAATATGCAGATGGTGTTGGAACACTTGAAGTTGTCACTACTGTGGCGGGATTTGTTTGAGCTACTTCATCTAAATCTAGCTCAATCTTCTTTTCACGAGCCAACTTCAGAATTAGCTCCTTCTGAAGGAACTCTAAATATAGAGAACCAATGAGCGGAAGCAGATCGTTCCAAGTACCATTGTGAAAGAACAAGACATTTACAATCAACAACAATGGTTATGCATAATGAATAAAATACAACATGCTACAAAGGTAAAAACAAACAAGGGATCGAGTGAACATCCCTTTGAAGAATTTTTCTTCTAGTATTTCCTTGATCGAACTCAGCAAGGTGTCCAACAACATGAACGTAACACGCCTCTGGAATATCCTCAAACAGCAACGATTGAAACTCGATCCTTGACCCTCGAACGAAACTCGACACTACCACAAGGCTACCTTGGTATTCTCGGTGTGAGAATCTAGGAGGTGTGGGATCTGTATGGATTTTAAGGGATGGAGGAATTAGACGATCGGGTAAACGATCGAGTAAGTTGGAGAAGGAATAAGCCTGTCATTTAGACTTATCACACCCCGCCCTGAGCCCGCCTCTTGAGCTCGAGGGGAGGTGTGAAGGACCGCAAATACCACCCTTTTGTGACACCTACTGGCCGTCTAAACCTCTTTACTCTCATAAAACTTTAAGCCAAAGATGTAAACAACAACTGTTTTATGGAGCTCATTTTATTACAAACAGTACAAAATTGATACAACTCTCGGGCTTAACTACAAAGTTTAGAACAACAACTATTAAAACCAGAAGTGTGATTGTGGCTGTGGCAGACCTTGACCTTAGTAGCACCCTGGAACTCCTCACCTTTCGCTACATGGGAAAATAAATATGAAAGAAAAGAATGAGCTTCAAGAAGCTCAGTGAGTGGTAAGCAACTTCTAGAGTCTATTTCAACTCATAAAATAACAAGCATATCACAACTACGAGGTTACATTCAAATCTCAGCCTTGAATGAGTCTGTTCTCAACTCTATCTACACGCACGATAGATAGTTAAACTGATACTACTCATAATAAGTCTGTTCTCAAACTCTACCTACACACACGGTAGATAGTTCAACTAATATTGGTCATAAACGCTTACTCTCTTGCGTTTGCTATGTTTCCTATGTGCACATAGATCCCTACTTATGGGCACAGAAGCTAGGCCTACCGGCCCTCTGACCATCCCATACAAGGTTCCTCCCACAGGCTCAGGAACTAGACCTCTCGGTCCTCTGACCATCCCGCGAGGTTCTGCTCTGGGCTCAGGAACTAGGTCTATTGATCCCCTGACCATCCCGTTCACATATTCTCATTCTCATGCTAATTACTCATTCACAACATAAGCATATACATATACTCTAAAAGATATGCTTAAGATTTAAAGGAAATTACCACTCACCTTGGTCGAGTAGGATCCTTCCTCTCTAGATGTTCCTTGGTTTCCTTGGGCTTCGTTTTGAACCCTAAATTCTAGATCCAAATACAAGCTCAGATTACTCATAGTTCTAAGCCTTATTCCGAGATACTTTCTTCTATAAACATGCTCTAAAATGTCTCAGGAAGCTTACCTTAAAATCTCAGCTAAGAAATTCTTGTGGTTTGGCTGGAATCCTCAAATCTTCAAGACTGGCTCAAGCTTACCCGAGAGCTCGACCCTTCTGTATTTTCCTCACTCTTCAACCTAATTCCTTGGAGCTTCTTCTCTAGCAGCCCTGCCTTGAAAACTAGACTCTTAAAATTTTCAGGTGACTTTAGAATCACTTAAAACACACGAGTATTCTGGGAGAACTCCTCATCCAAAGTTGATGCTACTTCCAGATCTCACTGTCCGACAACATCTCCTCCTCTTGGAACCGCATGATCTTCCTCCGAATCTTCACTCAAACACTCTTCCTACTATTTTCAAGAGGATTTCAGGTTATGAAGTGAAGAGACACAGCGTGGTGGTATTTATAGGCCAAAGGAATCGATTCTTCTCTTTTCTTAAAGCTTCCAATGCATGACACCTCCTTCTTTAGAAACTGTTGGAGTGTTTGCACCATGCTTTGCCGCCACCTACGTCCTTGCCATTCACCTACTTCCATGACACTCACCTACTTGCATGAAGTTTGAGTTATCTTCCTCAGGCATTGGTAATGTAGGTTTTGTACTATGATGCAAGTCCATGCCATAAACTTGATGACATAGAATTTATGCGATGATATGTGATACTACTTCTAGATATGCGTTATTAACGAATGTTCTTGTAGTATGCTGTGCGTTGTCACAAGTTTCCTTGCGTTGAAACCAAGTATAATTTTACCGCAAGTTTCTCGGTATGATTCGAGGTCGAACACGGGGAATGTTTTAGGTTATTGCGTTATGTTTGTGATATATGCGACCAGAAGTTTTTCAATCTATAAAAGAATTTGTGTACAAGAAATTAAACATGCGATAAAGTAAAGTAAAGCGGTAAAAATGCGATAATAACATAAATTACGTTAAAGTAAATTGTGTTAAAGTAAATCTAAGATAAGATGATACAAGATACAGGTTTCGTGATATAAGATACTGAGGTCAAGGCTGGCTGTGAAGATTATGCAAAGATCGTGTAATGCAATGACAAGTCTTATGTGCGAAGTAGAAATAGAAAAGATAACTAATATAAACAGCGCAAGTTCCTTAATCGTGTTAAAGATATAAGTACCGTTCCGCTTTTCCCTTGGCATAACCCTCTCGGTGATCGGCCACGTTCCCACATTTCTGTGGTGAAACATGGGTGAACGTAATGAACGCAAGGTTTCTTCCATCTCTAGAAGTACTACTTGCTTCAGTTAACGCATTCTTCTAACCTTCTCTCGACAGATTAGAATGACATCTTCACTTCTGCTCTCATAGGTGAAGATGCCGTCTAGCATGCTTTAGCTAAACACATTTATCTCTTTAGCACAGATTAAGTTACTCGTTTAATCCATATTAATTACCAAGGTATTAAGAAAACTTCATGGAGAAAACGATTAATGGAGGAGTGGAAATAGACAGAGAAGTGGTAATGAAAGTGATCGAGACATTCAATAAAACTATTTAGCGTCTGATACATGATTTGTGAATGAAGAGATTAAGAAGATGAAATACACTTGATGAAATATAGTTAGAAACAAATACAAATAAGCGCCAACGTCTTAGCGCCAATCTGGATGGAGATTTGCTTGGCGGCGTGGATGTAGTGAACGAATGGATGAGCTTTCCTCTTAGGCTTGCTCAATCGGTAGCAGGGATCTAAGCACAGAGCTTCACGGCGGGGATCTGGCAGATTCGCACTGAGACTCACCTTTCGGCCTTATCTCTTCTCTTCTTGAATTTCTTCCGATCAATACCCAGCTCAGCCTTTCTCTCAATAATCCAGTAGCAATTAGCCCTCGTATCAATTATACCCGTATCAAATATATCTTTTCTGAATTCTATGAGAGTATTTACAGGTGAAAAGCTTTGACTCTTGGCTTGTGGACCCGACTTATTGTTATGGAAATTTTGAAGATGGGGGAATAAATATTCCTTCTGTTATGCAATCAGACCATCAATTCTGCACAACGGTTAGTTGTACACATGTCACAATCCTCTATGTTTGCGTTGCTCAGCTGCATCTTTCGATCGGTTGCTCGCATGCGGTGTTGTTTTTATTATTGCATGCGGTTGAAATTTAGCTCTGGATCTACTGTCGCATTGCCCCATCATTGCATTAATCGTCTTTTCATTGTTGATTGACGGTCGCAATGTGACAGAGATGCATTGTTCAATTTCTCGTTGAGCCTTGATCGCAAGCGGTGACTTGGTTTCTTGCAAAACAGAGTAAAAATATCCTCTTCTACCATCTTGACGATGTTAGTGGGTGTAATTGCGATAATTCATAATTATTGTATTTCTGAGCTACCTTTCCATACAATCAAAGCATATTCCTTCTCTTTTGGCTGCAATATCTAGATAAGGCAGCATAAATAACTTGTATTTCTACAAGTTATCAGGCATAAGTCTTCCTTGCATGAAACTCTATTTGTCACACTTCCTACTAACTCAAGCTCAATCTCTTCTCAGTATAGCCAACTGTTCGAGTGAATCCATCAGCCTTGTGTAATGCAAGCCTCAACAACGCATAAACACTTGACCCATCATCTAGTTCATCGTGTAGCTCTTGTACCCATCGCATAGCTCCATCGTTTAGTGATCTCTCACTATCAACGATCTCACTGTCGCTCATCGTTCAGCGCATAGCCTATCGCATAACTCATAGTTTAGTGATCTTTCGCTTTTAACGATCTTGCTGTTGCTCATTGTGTAGCGCTGACGCCTATCGTCTAACGCATCACGCCCATCATCTAGAATGTCCGCTTATCATGTAGCGTTTACACTTATCATTTAGCACTATCGTCTAGTGCTACCGTCTAATACTTATGTTAATCGTGTAGCGCCATCGCTTATCGTGTAGTGCTATTGTCTAGCGCATCATTTAGCGCTGTATGTAGCTACACGATCGTCCGCGCGCATCTCCAACGCCCAATGCCTTGTGCTCATTATGTAGCCCTCTCCCTCTCACTCACGCAGTCTCTTATCATCCCAACGCATGAGCAACCTTTGGGCAGTGCCTCTTGCCAACACTTCAGCCAACATGCATCCATACCTCATAAGCCCAACACATGGTTGTCCTTGGCTTCAATTCTTAATTCCTTTTAACCTCTACAAACTTAGCCTCCTTAGAGCCTCATGCATTAATGTTTCCTAACACCAAATGCATGGTTTCTTTTGACTTCATACAAAATCACTAGTTAAGGCTTAACTTAAAGCTACTCAAGGAAAATCTCTTCAAACACTTAGAAATTTTCCTTCTCTTCAACATAGGATTTAACTTATACTTAGTTCATTCCCTTAATTACCTGATTAAGTAGGGAAATTAAAATCCAGGTTTCACAAGACTTGGGTACTCGATCGTTTAGTTACGAGTATCTATCGTATAGAAACCTCGATTGATCGTTCACTCTCTCAAAGATATCGTATAACTCGAAGCCTTTTGCACGTCGGATGTTCAAAATGAAAAGGATTTTCAATTTTATCCATAAGTTACCAAAAACTGATTAAAACTTCCCACTCAGTCAGTTATTAGGAGAAAAAAAATCGAAAATCAATTATCTTATAATTAATATATTATAAATAAATATAATAACTAATTTATCATATTATATTTATAATCTATAGTTCTAATATCACTTGCAACATATAAACATAGTTCTTTTCCTTCTTTATGGCATTTAATATAAATCATATTTATATTAATTCCTTCATTCAAATAATGTATCAAATACATCAAATCAATTATATCATATATAATTGAACTAATTTAATTATATCCTATATAATCAAATTTCCTCTTGTTAATTTGAACACTTCAAACTAACCCAAAAATGATTCTCAACATGTATCCGTTGAGCTACCAAGGGGACCTTATGGACCTGTAGCTTGAAGCTCCAATGATATGTGAATAACTGACTAAACTCTTTAATCATGATATCCACCATCCATTAATTGTCGGGCACTTCACAAAAGACCAGTCAACTGTATGATGACCCTTTACAAATCGCTCGTAAGTATAGCTGGACCAATTTACCGTTTTGCCCTTGTAGTTACATCTAACTCCTTAAGTACCACTGATTCCTCTAATGAACAATACATCATAGTCCCTCTATGTATAAACCCTTCTTTGGCCAACAGAAGGTGTGGCGCCACATTGTTCAAGCCCCGAAATCAACCCTTAAGGGAGCAATTTATCTACTTACCCCTGCTTCGGAGAAGAAGTGAGTTCCATCTTGTGTAACTGAGTTCCCAGCTCCCCAATCAAACAAATCCCCAAAGTGGTAGATTTGAGTTCGAAAATTTGGCCACTCGTATCCATACAAATCAAAGGACTTCCCTCATAGGCAGGGGTACCTAACTCACTCAGGATTAAGGTCATGTTACCTATGGTCATCCTAGTGAAATGAAAATCTCTGTCATGAGCGGCGTTATATAACAAGACTAAACATTTCTTGGTTCGGTCTTATACAAACTCCTTTGTATAGAGCATCCCACTCACATGTTTAATACATGAATGGTCAAGATAAGACCATTTGTAGCACTTTACAACACTTGTAACATCTACAAAGTGGGCCACACTCGTAGTGTCACCAGGATAAGGTTTCCCTCCTTTATCCATATACTATAGACCTTTTAGGTTATCACTTAAAGCATGATCCACTTTTATGTCTCCACATACATGCTTAAGTTACAACGATAACCAGGGATCTTTGTTTATTGGTTTATGGTTAATGCAACTAAAATATCTCATATTTCATAGACTGAAGTGAATAAAATATCTCATATTATAAATCACAAAACTGTTTGTTCATACAGGTGTTTACAAACTATAGGACCCTACGAGATTTAGGGCATCAACCCCAACACCTTCAACACGAAGCACTTTTTCACTGGGTAGCTAACAACTTGATGATTCTTGCAATAGTTGGGATCATCTACTTTTCCTGCTTGTTTCGATCGCTTGCATTCCGGTAACTAAATAAGTTTCTTCTTTAGTACTTGCTTGAGCATGTCCACAACATCAGAATCAGGGAATGGATAAACCTTCTTCTGTCTTTCTTTAAGAGTTGGCTGATGCTTCTCGCCCTTATTGTGTTTTCTTTCAAATTTTTTTTGTTTTCCTTTAGAGGAAAATTTCATTGAGGTTTCATGAATGATCATAGATTCTTTAGTGGCACTATCCATAATCTTTTCAGTACCCTTGGTTTCATTCTTGTGCTTTTTCCCTTTAGGATCTAGTAAATCTTTAGTTCCCTTATTAGCGATGCTCAGCTGCATGTCATGAGCGCATTTTGCCAACTCCTCAAACGTACAAGGTTTTATCCCTTATAGGATGTAGAGAAGCTCTCAATGCATGCTTTGGGTGCACATCTCCACTGCGAACAACTCTGTGAGCTTATCTTTGCAATCTAGACTTAGAGCTCTCCATCAATTGATGTAATCGATGATCGACTCTCCCTTTCATTGATTGGTGCTTGTCAACTCCAACATGCCGATGATACACCTAGTGCTATAAAAGCGGTTGAGGAAGTCTCTTTCCAACTATTCCTAACTGTCAATCGCTTCTGGCTCTAGACCAGTATATCAATCGAAAGCATTTCCTTTCAAGGTACGAATGAACGAATTTACTAGCAGGACTCCTCTAGTTCCTGTATTTTCACAGGTTTCGATGAAGTGAGCAATACGTTGTTTCGGATTGCCCTTTCCATAAAACTGTTGGAACTTTTGAGATTGGTACCCAACAGACATTCTCAGATTGTTGATTCTCTTAGTGTACGACTTGGAATACATAAAAGAAATTTGTGATGGGCCTCCATACTGAGCTCCGATGGAGTTGTGATCATATCCTGCAGTTGCTGGACTGACAAGGAGGCAACAAAAGTTGATTGTTCCGATTGGTTTTCTTGAAACACGGTCTTACCTTTGTTATTGGCTTTAACAGCAGGAGTTTGACTCAACTTAGTAGCTTCACGAGCTTGCATCCGTTCTCTTAAGGTGGCGATTTCATGATCACGCTTCTCTATAGTTTTCATTAGGAAATTTATCTTACTTTCCATCTCTGCCATGGCCAATTTAGTCGTTACATTAGCCATCATGACAGACACTATATCAAAGTATCATTCTTTCTTTGATCGATCAGAAATAGAAGCAGATTGTCAAATAAAGGATTTTCTCTAATGGAGATTCCATCTTTAGGACATTCCATCAACTATTCCCAAATTTTCTCCATGATTATAGAACCTATGTAAATGTCGATTGCGACGGTAGCTTTGGATGAAACTTTCTTTGGTGCCATTTATCGATTTGTTGACTTAGATGACGAGAGAGAGATAAGAGGTAGAGATGTCCCACTGGATGTGCCAATTTGTTTGCATGAGGTTTTCGGAGAAACTTGCTTCGTGGAATTTGAACTTTTGTATTTGTATTGACTTCAGTATAGAAAGTACAATCTCTAATATATAATTCTTTGATGCGTTTAAAAAAAAACTTTAATCTTTAAGTTACTTTATCTTCTTGAATGATCGACTTTTGAGCTTATTGACCTTCTTAGATGATCGACTTTTGGGCTTGTTGATTTTCTTGGATGATCGACCTTTAAGCTTGTCGATCTTCTTGGACGATCGACCTTTGGGCTTGTTGATTTTCTTGGACGATCGGTCTTTGGGCTTGTTGATCTTCTTGAATGATTGGCCTTTGGGTTTGTTAATCTTCTTGGATGATCGACCTTTGGGCTTGATGATCTTCTTAGAGGATTAGTGTTTGTACGAGGCTTCCAGAGAAACTTGTTTTGTGGAGTTGAACTTGAGATGGTATTGTTGTTGATGTTGATTTGATGTGATGTGGTTTGGTCTCTAGTACTTGATCCTCTGATTCTCTCTCGGTTGAATGCGTACGCTTGATGTATAGAAGCAGAGCGTGTGGATGTTCTTGAGCTCGGAGTCTTAGAAGAATGCTTTTATCTTCAAAGGACTTCAGTCTTCAAGTGTAGTTAACTTCAGGAGTTTGGGCATCTTCTGATTGTTGGGAGAATTCTCTATAGGTCATCTACAGTGTAGAATTGCTAACCTCCACAAATGGGGAGAGCTCCTCTATTTATAAAGTTCTTTGGTGGCCTCATTGGCAGTGGCTCAGTTGGTCTATAGGCTGGCCTTTGGACCTAATTAGTTGGATTTGGGCTTGATTTGACGTTTGGGTCAAATTCAACCTATTTTTTTTGGCTTAATTGGGCTAACCCAAATAATAATATCAAATTGGATCAAATTAATCTTATATGATTCAACAGTCATGATGAAACTATGTGGCGTCATTAGAATTTGTCTTCAAATCCAATTTGGGACACATGTCAACTCTTGATTGGTCCTAAATTTGATGATTTGGAATTTCGTCATGAATGACGTGGTAATTTGTGATTGGTCCAAACTTTCTCATTCAACAATGTCGACTCAGATCCAACTCAATTATGTTATTATGTAAATGACATGCTTGAAAAATATTAAAGTTAAGTTAACTGAATGCCTTAGTCAACGGAATTTATATATTGTAAAACTCCGATCGATTTCAATTGTACTAAAAATATTAAAATTAAAAAAATATATAAACATTCTTATTGTAAAATTTAAAACTCAAAATTTAAAATAAAAAATTAGTATACATATTGAAAATTTGAAAAGTGAAAATTTAAATAACATATAAATCAAAATATTAAAAAAGTTTAAAATTTAAAATTAAAATAAAATATAAATATAGCAAAATTATTTTTTTTGAAAAACAACAAAATTAATTATGAGAAGAAATAAAATAGAACAAATGGAAATAAATATAAAAAATAGAAATGACATATCTAGGAACTTGAACACACCACCAAGAGGTAACAAATTTTTATACTTTCTCAAATTTGAAAATTCTTAAAATTTAGAAACAATAAATAGATGAGAAGAAATGAGAAAAAAAAACGTTATCAAACAAATCCTTTACATTTGCAAATTAATAAAATTAATAGGAGGTAACAAATTTCTAGGATGAAAAAGAAAGGTCGGCCTCAAAATATATATTTATTATTACAAATACAAAGTTAGTCACAGTGTTGGTTTCAACAAGTTCAAATCATTGGCTTTAGATCTCTTGGAGGCAATTTGAATAGCCACTAGTGAAAAAAGCAAGACGTTTTCATATATCTAATCTCACAAATACATACCGAATCACAATTTGTTGGTTCAACCAAGTACAAACCATTGACTTTGGGAATGTTGGAGGTAATTTGGATTGTCATAAGTTGAAATACTAGGTGTTTTCATGTACATAATTTTACAAATACAAGGTCAATCACAATGTGTTGGTTCCAACAAGTTCAAACCATTGACTTTGGGTGTCTTGGAGGCAATTTGGATCGCCATTTGTGCAAATACAGGAGTTGGCACAATTTTTGAAAGAGTTGGAGCTTTCAATTTGCAAACAAAAGACTCTTTCCCATCTTGAGTGGAAGTGGCCAAATGAAGCTTAGAATTCGAAATGGCACTCCAAACACTTTGTTGGCCCAAACAATCAGTTGAAAGAGATTGCCTCAAGGCCTTCCCGCTAGCCTTCAAGCACAAACCAGTGTCTGACATCCTAATTGGATGCATCGTTGTCATGACTCCATCGAGTTGAGGCAGAGCAATCAGTGAGGAAAATTTTCTTTGTTGTCTCTAGAGACTTGGATACATTGGCCCCACTTTGTGGATGATATATAACATATGAGAATGATGCATTGGAATTTGATCTGTGTACCATTAAAAATGTTACAAATTGTTAATTAACTAGTTTTACAAAACTTTTTTTGAATTATTGGACATTTATTTTACAAATTGGAGTAAGTTTGCTAGTTATAGATTCTTTCATGTACTCATAACATTAATATAATTCTTGTAATAGGTCTGCAATAGTTGAAACTTCTTTACAAAGTTGGGATTCTTAATTGAGTCCAACTGGAGTCGAGTACTCCAAAAAGCTCTGCAGGCTCTGCTTGACCTTCACTATAATAATAGCTTCCTTGCAAGTCCACATATGCCCAATCCAAATCTTTTTTGTGCAAGATGGGCTTGTGAAGCAACTCATGAATCGATTTTCTGCATCATTAACCTCTCTTTTGATTCATACCATATTCAATAACAAATAAAGGAAATGGATTTGATCCTTCCATTACAAACCCAGCATGGTCTATAAATCCATTCACAATATTTTGCACAGATCTTGTTCAATGGTTGTTGTACAAACTTGCTCTCAGAATCTCCACTAAAAGAATACAAATGTTACCTCGAAAAACTAACTTATTGTCTAAGGTGTTTACGTCAAAGGCTTTTCCTTTAAGCATCGGAGATCATTGTCATATTAAGCCTGAAAACAATCACTAAAAACTTCTGGATTTATTTTTATGAATCGTGGTTACTCCTTGACTTACATAGTTGTTCCAATCATTTGCATTTTCCATAAAGCCTCGTATCTCATTTCGTAATCAATTCCTATTAACCTAAACAACAATCAAAAAGACTTTATATGTTAATGAAATTTATAAAGTTTTTAAAAGGTCGAAGTTAGTTTTCTAAAGAATTTAGAAAAATCTCTTGATGATTTACATACCGTTGATTTGTTGCGAAAAGCGTTGGCAACTAAGCTAAGACCTTGTAGCCATTCTTGAGGGTCAAAATTGCGGTTTCCGAAAAAACCATTGCCATCATCAAGAGAGCAACACCCATCTTGGTTGGCTGATGTGATTGTCAACGATCACCATCAGACCACTCGCCCCAACACATCAACAACAAGCTTCATAAAGCTTCAGCAATAGTCTTGTTCAACACAAAAGGATTAATATTGAGCCAATTCAACTTTTGCTTGTTTTAAATCAAAGAAGATCAAAGTTTTCTTCAACCGTCCTATTCGCATAGCGAGTAAACATATGGGTTGCATATGTGAGTTCGTACACAATTAAATCTTAACTTGATTGCCTCATCTGCTAGTTCTTTTAATGGTCTATGGTTGAGGCTTCTGCCAACATGGTCTGTGTGTGCGAGCCAATTCCACACACACAAGTTTCACTCGACGACCTGTTTTGTGAATCAATTGATCCATCTCTTCCTCGTGTTGACAATTGAAACGGATAAACTGAAAGGGATGAAAAACACAAAAGCTAAGGCTAGAAAGATAATGATTTGAAATGTCTTCCCATTTTTCTTTATCTCTTTTGTCAATAAAATCTTTTTTTTGGATTTGTGGTGAGAAGCAAAGCCTGAGCATTGCTTATATACACTTTTATGTTGGTTGAAATTTGTTAAAAGTTTGTTTTGATGTATACAACTTGTCGTACTTTTTCTATATTGAGAAGCTTAATTTAGTTCATAAAATGTATTTTGTTGAAATCGATAAATGTTGCTAACAAATTAATGCTAGCTAAGTCTCAGAGAAACTTCCACAACAAAGTCAATACTTTGATTATAACAAAGTTTTCAGTTTCAATATAAGGACAGTTGCAAATATAGACATTAGAACCCAAATCTTTAGCAGATATAATATAATGTAAAAAAAATTACAAATACGATCAAATTTAAATAGTTTATCAGTAATAGACCATATTATTTGTAGGAGTCTATCACGGTCTTATTCTTTAACAATTCAAGTTTTAGTTTTTTTTTTTTTTTTCAATCTTTTTCTTCTTTTAATTTTCTAATCTATCAATTGTTTTAGTATATAAACGATATATCAAAATTGTAGACTATGTTAGCAATCTATCAAACATAATCAACAAACATATTAAATTTTGGACAAGTATAATTCATATATAATATAATAAAATTATCAAAACATATTAAATTTAGACAAGTATAATCATTTATTATATCAGATTATTAAAATTATCAAACATATTAAATCTTTAGTCCAAATTACATACTATTAAATATTTCAATGAGGGAGGAATACTTAAATATTTGTAGTATATATAATGATATATCAATTATTAAGACGTGAGTGTATTACTCACTAATAAGCAAAATACTTTGAAATATACATGGGTATGTAAAAAAAATATATCTAACATCAATAAATCATTTAAATATATCAGCAATATATCTAACGATACATCAATATTCAATCAACACTTATTTTGAAGTAAATTACGTGTTTCGTATATATAACCATGGATATTCGAGTATATCAACTATATGTTATCAAATATAAGACATAAGTGATATCAGATACCAATCATTAAAATTACTTGAAATAAGGCATGATTGTCATTGGCAGTCTAATAACAATAAACATTTGAAGTGCATTAGCGATGATTTGACAACAATAAAACATTCAATTAGTAAACTTATTTTTAAAGGAAAAACATGTGTATACCCATTTAGAACCATGAATTATAAGTGTATCAATAATAATATCATATACAAGACATCAATCGATAAAATATTATAGGGTAAGATATGATGTATTAATCAATATATCTAAACATTTAGTCTGTTGGATTGGTATGGCAACCCTAGGAAGAGAGGTGGAATAGGGTTTTAATAAATTTTTTTGAAAAATATGCTTAATTTAAACTAATTAATAATTTTCTACATAAAATTAACAAAAATCCTAATTGATGCTAAATAGCCAAGATTGATTAAAATTATTAACAATATACTTAACCAATCTCAACTAAACAAAAGGCCATACAATTAAATTAAATGAAAAAATAATTAGAAAAGCTTTAGATAAGAAGACATCGTAAATTTGATAGTAGTTCGGTCAAACTCAATCTACATCAACTTTTCCAAGCACCTCTTGGGATTTCGATTAAAAATCTCTTTTGACTCTTTCCACGATGAAAGAGGAATTGCTACCTTGCTTCTTTTTTTCAGATTTAAGAGCAAACCCGATTCTTTCCACAAGTTAGGATCCAACCGTTATTATATTCATTGAAGCTTTGAAACACTTAATAAAACTCTCTGAAAATAGTGAGCTTACATAAAAGTTTGAGTTCACAATATTTAAATCCTCACAATATAATAAAAAAATTTCTCAAGAGCAAGATGAAAAATAAAAAAAAATTGAGAGCTTTGAGAGAGATCAACAATATTGGCTTTTTTGCAAATTTTTTAGGATTGTTAAAGTGTAAAAAAGTTGGAAAAATTTAGAGATTTGAGAAGTTTTAAAAAGAGAGTGGAAGTGAGGTAAAAATCATATTTTTGATTTGAATCATTGGATTGATAAAAAAAGGTGGAGATTAAAGTGGAAAAATAATAAAAATAAAGAAATATATTGTAACGACCCGACCCCCTAGGACCTTAAGTTAGGACGTTACTAAATATATTGCATGCATGGAACTTGAAACGACAATCTGTTATGGTGAAAATGAATGTTAATTAAATAAGATAAGTTCAAAAGTTTTTCATTAATTCAAATATTAAAAACAATAGCAGTAGTACTCATAAATCATAAATGATAATAAATAAGTTCTGAAAACGATTCTTAATAGTAAGTTTTAAATATCAAAACTGAAAGTTAGGAAAACATGAAAAGAAAGCTAAATCTCATGAGCGAAAGCATAAAACTAGTCCTAGTGGCTCGGTCACGAATTCCACTTGTCCATCGCCAGTGCATCTCTACCTTACCATGAAAAACAACATAAAAAAAGAATGAGTATAAAATACTCAGTTAAGTAACCTCACTACTGGGGTCAGGTTAGGCATTTAATGCCCTCTAGATGCCTACCTCTGGTGGAACATATTAAACCGTCTAGTCCTTCAGGGGATATATACATTCATGAAAAAAAACTGAGTTCTATCCTACTGTAGCTAAATATTGCCCACTACCTCTGCGTGAATCCGAAGGAAACACAATCTGGTGAATCTCGAAGGAAACACAATTTGGTGAATCTTGAAGGAAACACAAACTGGTGAATCCTGAGGGAAACACAAACCTAGTGGGCATTCTAACTAATAAGTAAAATCACTAGCATAGGCTTGACACCATAATTATCACAATAACTCTATAACATAAATATGTTCAACACCATGGCTCTATAATAAATACACATGGCCTCAATATCCACAGATCACATACAACCTCATGGAATCAAAATATCATTTCATACTAGCATTCAGGTATCCATGTGCACAAATACATCTTTCATATCCTCAAGCAAAAATGTACAGTGGTTATACTAAACTATCAGATCATCATGCCTGTCATTTCTACCGTAACATATACTAATTATCAGTTCATCATGCTGTCATTCTACCGTAACATACATCCATCATGCTAGCATACATCCGATGACTGGCCCGAGTCGATACTCCCATAGGATAAAAATAGACCACTATACATAACGGAAAAATCCAAAGTAGCAGCCCTACAACAAAAACAACTCTCAAATTTCAATTGAAGCCACAATTGTAAGACTTCAGGTCCAAATCCAAACTATCAAGAACTTACTCAAAGAATGAAAAATCACTTCCACCTTCCTCGACGGTCCTTCCTTTGACTTCCAAACTCCTTGACGACTTTAGCTTGAAACAAAATCCAGCAAGGCGATGTTATAACACTGAAACATAATATTAAATGGCCAAGAGAACGAAACGAATGGACATAAACCTTTACCCAACAACAGATCTGACGAAGACCAAAGATAGGACCCGACGCAGGCAGGGTCGGTGACGACAATCGACGGAGAAAGTGGCTGGCGGTGTCGGACGCGGACTTGAAGCAGTTCTCACGTCATGGTCGCACTACGCAAATGACAAAGGAGACGGATCGGGAAGAGCGACGCGCAAAGGAGCTCGCTGGAACGAGCGTGGAGAGTTGGGCAAGCTGTCTAGGCGGATGCAGCGGACGAGAAGCCTTCAAAATCTGGGCTCTCGGCCAGAACATAGCAGACAAGGCGTTCTCTCTGACCTACTGGCGCGTTGAGGGGGCTATCGAATCGCCGACTGCTCGTCCGACGTCGGGTTCGACAAAAACTGCACTTGCATCGACATGACTAGGTTTTCTCGGGGGAGGGGGTGGGCTGCGGTATTTGAAGAAAAAGGGTTTAAGTTTTGTTTTTATATAAAAAAAATAAAAAAATAATAATAAAACTAAAAAACTAATAAGGAAATAAAATAAACTTTATTTTATTCCTTTCCTTATTCCACTTTATACTATTAAATTCCTTTCCTTCCCAAAATGAAATTACTTCCTGTCATTAATTTCTAAATTGAATAAATTCAATGCCAAAAATTAAATTCCCACAACTACACTTGACTTCCAAAATTCAAAAAATTCCCTCAATAATAAAAAGGAATTACTTAAATTACATAAAAAAAATAAAAAAATATTTGGGGTGTTACATTCTTTCCTCCTCAAAGAACTTTTGTACTCGAAAGTTCATTCCTGAAAAAGTTTTGGGTATTGGGCCTTCATCTCGTCCTCCCGCTCCCAGGTAGCCTGATGCATTATTTTATGCGATGAAATACTGGAAAGGACTGCGTTGGTGGAAAATGCGTCGTGCAAACAAATTTTCTCAACAGGATCCAAGTATAAATCCTACTGAGTTTCCTGGTAAGTCCAGGGTCGAACTTAGGGACTAAGGAAAACAATATGCGGTAGTAATTTTTAGATCAATTTGTGGTAACAAATAAATTTATGGTTTGGTTGGTTTGTTGTTTGAAGTATAAAAAGTATGCGGCGGATTTGAGAAAAGATTGATTATGCGACAGATACACTGAGTATTCAGAGGAACGAGTTGAGAAGGTCTTTAGTTAGCGTTTCTCGAGGATGCATTCAAACTATGCGATCATGCTATATTCATGCGATAGCAAATCATTTCCCAATGCAAATGTGGTAGCTGCTAATTCTAGGACACATGCGATGAATGCGATAGTGTCTATAGAGCTTATTCCTAAGTCTCTACTTCTTGCCTATGTGATAATGCAAGATGCACACAAGGACAAGATGACCGCATACAATCATAACCTATCTCTAGGATGCATGTGATGCGTTAATAGCAAACAACAGTTATTCCTAAGCTTCTATCTCTTGATTATGCGTTTCTAATCTGACTCTCCCGAGCCTAGATTCTAACCTAACTTTTTCATGCCTAAATTCTATCCTTAGACTACCCTCCCGAGTATCTCTAATGGACGAATGACGCATACATAATACAAGATAACCGCATAGAATGAAGATCCCCAGTTATGCTAGCTAAGTGCTTCTCAACCCATTCGACAGATTTAGCTATTTGTGTGTAATAACCAGAGAGTGAACAGATATAAAGATGTAAATTCCATTTCTATAAATCAGTTCAGAGGACAAAATGACAATGGAAGATAAGGATAGAGAGCCTGGTAGAAATTCCTTGCTTTCTAAAGCTTTTACACTGTTAACTGTATTCTGCTCAAAAGATGTTCCTGCTTCCGTAGAAGGTTGCCCTCTCTCTGATCTCGATGCTTCCGGCACTCTTTCAAGTTCACCAAAATGATCCCTCAGTAAAATCTCACTTCTCTCGCTTCTGCTTTCTAGGTAAAAGAAAAACTATGAACATGCTACTTCTATCTATATGGAAAATTATCTAACTATTGAACTCCTTCACTGAAGGTAGCCCTTGGTATTTATAGAGTTTCGGGGTGAAAGGCTTCTCCACTCTTATGATTAAACTGATGGGATGACATTAGTTCTCTTAATGCGCTCGACTGTTGATTTCTTTGGATCGCATTTTCCGCCTTGCATCAATGTATTTTCTGCACAAAAATACACAAGTTAGCTCTTTTAATGCGATGGACGCATGCGACCGCAATATTGTGAATTTAATGCTTTTGGACGCAATATTGTATATTTTTATCAACATAAACCTGCATTGTTTTATAACTTTATGCTGTAATAACGTGCATTTCTGCCCATTATCACACCCCTAAATGTAAAAAATGCTTGTCCTCAAGCATAAGCTACAGATTTCTTTTAGAAAGTCGACCGCCTTCTCTTTTCTAGATTTCTCAAGGATGCCTTATTCAAATCCTATACACCAAAATTCCATTAATTCTTATCCAAGTCTCTTCTTAAAATATTTCTAAAATTTAGGGACCACAAGAAAACAATTTACTAGATTCCAGGGCATCGCGTGATTTATTTCAAAAAACTTTTTCACTGGGGTGTTTTCAAATGATTTTTATCCTTGCGTATTTTAGACTTAAATATATATATATATCTTCATTTTTTTCTATGATCTTGTGCTGATCCAAGTGCTTAGTCTTCATTTTGGCTTGCCCCCACGTGTGTCATGCAGACACCCAACTACAAGCAAGGCGCTCTTTCTCAGTCTAAACTCATGCCCATTTGGCAGCGGAGTTGCGATCATTTTATTTATGTGTTGATCACGATTCCTACCTTCATTTTGGCTTGCCCTTACGTATGTCATGCGGACATCCAACTACGAGTAGGATCCAATCGCAATGTTGTTATTATTATTATTATTTTCTTTTTTTTTGTTTAAAGAAAAAATAGCAAGGTCGAAAATTGAATACCGCACCCCTAAATTTAAAATGCGGCAATGTCCTCATTGCTAAAAGATTGAAAGAAGTCATGCAATGCTCTTAAGAAGTTTCGTAAAGGGCCAGTTTGAAAGAGAACTAGCAGACCACTATCTTCTAGAAATATTTCATGAGGTGGCTGTCCTAAAATTAAGATGACTCTAGTGTATAGAAAGAAATAGAAGCATGTTTTTCATCATTGAAATCATAATTGGCAAAAAGAAATCATGCGGTGACTTACTTAAGTAATCAATGTTAAATGCTTGCGCCAACCAAAGAGGATGTGGTGATAAAATTTTTCAAAATTAAAATGCGATGTGATAGTGCAAAATTTTAAATAAAGTCAAGGAAAAATACAACCCCCGAATTTGCGCTGTCGCCCGCATCATTTGTTGACGCATCCTGCCTTGTGGCGATCTACTTTCTTTGGATTGTGGTGACGAAATAAAGTAGTTGCATCTTCGTGTAGTGCCTCCTCAATCGTTTACCTCGATCGTTTGTAAAGAAAAACATTGAGAGGGTCAAATATAAAAAAAAACGAAGTTAACAAAATTTTTCTCTCTTTTTTTTTCAAAATAAAGATGAAGACAGAAATAACATTATAATAGTGAGAGTTCATGAATCATAAGTTAGAAAAGGATATTCCAAAAGACTTGCACCCCAGATGAATTTCTGTCGCATGCCAGTGTAAGGGCCACTCGATTTTCCTTCATTCTGGATTTCTCAAGTCTACAGAGGTCTTTTCCTTGTGAAAATCACCCCGCAATATGCCTTGACTCTTTGCCCGTTAACCTTGAATGTACGAGTCCCTTCCTCATTAATTAGCTCAACCGCACCACATGAGAATATTTCTTTAATTGTAAAGGGTCCGGACCAGTGCGACTTTAATTTGCCGGGAAAGAGCCGTAGCTGTGAATTGAAAACTAAGACCGTTTGTCCGACGTGGAGATTTTTGCCGCATAGTCGGTTGTCATGCCAACGTTTTGCTCGTTCTTTGTAAATTTTGGCATTTTCATAAGCTTGCGTTCTCCACTCATCAAGCTCGACCAATTGGAGTTTTCTTGCTTCCCCTGTTGCTTTTAAGTCGAAGTTAAGCTTCTTCACCGCCCATAGCGCTTTGTGCTCCAGCTTCAATGGTAAATGACATGCTTTACCAAACACCAACGCATACAGAGACATGCCTATCGGTGGCCACTTTATGGAGGATATTATATTTGAACAGTAGATTTTTGACGATGTAATTGACAAAGTGGGAGCCTTCGTCACTTATTATGGCACGTGGGGTGCCAAAATGAGTAAAAATATTTTTCTTCAGGAATTTGGAGACTACTACCGCATTGATTGCGACGCATGCTACCACTTCTACCCACTTGGAAACGTAGTCGACGGCTAACAGAATATACTTGTGACCATTCGAAAGTGGGAATGGTCCCATGAAATCAATGCCCCAGACGTCGAATAACTTAAGTTCTAAAATGATGTTCATGGGCATCACATGTTTCCATGAAATATTACACGTGCGCTGGCACTGGTCACACTTCATCGCGTAGTCTCTTGCATCCTTGAATAGTGTTGGCCAATAGTACCCACTTTGTAATACTTTTGCTACTATGTGCTGTTCTCTAAAGTGCCCGCCATATGGTGAATCATGACATTACGATAATATGCGTTGGTGAATAGCATCCGGTACACACAGTCGCAGAATCTGGTCTGACCCCTTCTTATACAGATTTGGCTCATCCCAAAAATATGATCTGTATTCATGCCTGAGCCACCTCTTTTGGTGATCGGTATAATCTTCAGGAAATTGCTCACAAACCAGATAATTTACCACGTCTGCGTACCATGGCAATTCTTCAATATGAAATAGCT
>NC_052355.1:6716700-6721655 GCF_009727055.1 Benincasa hispida
CGCATTTCAGAGGCCGAATGGCATGCGTCGAAATGCAAATGTTCCATACAGGCAGGTGAATGTGGTCTTTTCTTGATCTTCAAGAGCGATCATGATCTGGTTATAACCGACATACCCATCCAAGAAGCAGTAGAAGTCATTCGAGCTAGACGGTCCAACATTTGGCCAATAAAAGGTAAAGGGAAATGATCTTTCTTTGTTTCCGCATTCAGTTTGCGGTAGTCTATGCAAATCTGCCATCCAGTGACGGTCCTTTGCGATATCAGCTCGTTGTTTGCGTTAGGGACTACCGTCATCCCTCATTTCTTTGGCACGCACTACACGGGGCTGACCCACGTGCTGTCTGCTATTGGATAGATGATGCCCGCGTCTAACCACTTGATTATCTCCTTTACGACCTTCATCATCACAGGGTTGAGTCTACGCTGATGTTTGATCGATCCTTTGTGATTCTCTTCGAGATGAATTCTATGTATACAATATGCGGGGCTAATTCCTCGAATATCTACTAGCGTCCAGCCAAATGCTTTTACATATTTTCACAGAATGCTCAGTAGCGCATTTTCTTAGTTTTCATTAATTGCAGAGGAAATGATTACCGGTAGCTTTTCACTCTGCCCCAGAAATGCATACTTCAGGTGGTTAGGAAGGGTTTTCTGCTCGATTGATGATGGTTGCTCTAAGGACGGTTTTGTTGTTTTTCTTTCTTCATTCACTGTCAGATTAACTTCTTACGGTGTGATCACCTCATCTTCCTTGTTTATTTTTTCCGTGATCGCATTGCATGCTACAATGGATGCGATTGCATCCTCATATTCATTTTCATCTTCAGGCTTCTCTTCTTCATTCAGACTCTATTCATCGTCGGATTCATTAAGGTCTTCTTCCTCAGGATATTTCATGGCTCAGATAATGTTAAACTTGAGCTTCTGTCCATTCACGCTCAAGGTAATCTCTCTTTTGTGCACGTCAATCTGGGCACGATCGATTGATAAAAATGGTCGCCTTAGGATGATGGGCACATCCTTGTCGGCTTCGTAGTCCAAAATGATGAAGTCTGCTGGTAATATAAATTTGTCGATTGTAACCAGCACGTCCTTCACCTTCCCCTCTGGATGCACTAGAGATTTATCTGCTGAGTCACCATTGTGGGTGGAAGTTGCCCCACATTCAGTNTCTTTCTTTGTTTCCGCATTCAGTTTGCGGTAGTCCATGCAAATTCGCCATCCAGTGACGGTTCTTTGCGGTATCAGCTCGTTGTTTGCGTTAGGGACTACCGTCATCCCTCATTTCTTTGGCACGCACTACACAGGGTTGACCCACATGCTGTCTGCTATTGGATAGATGATGCCCGCGTCTAACCACTTGATTATCTCCTTTACGATCTTCTTCATCGCAGGGTTGAGTCTACTCTGATGTTTGATCGATCCTTTGTGATTCTCTTCGAGATGAATTCTATGTATACAATATGCGGGGCTAATTCCTCGAATGTCTGCTAACGTCCAGCCAAATGCTTTTACATATTTTCACAGAATGCTCAGTAGCGCATTTTCTTGGTTTTCATTAAGTGCAGAGGAAATGATTACCGATAGCTTTTCACTCTGCCCCAGAAATGCATACTTCAGGTGGTTAGGAAGGGTTTTCTGCTCGATTGATGGTGGTTGCTCTAAGGATGGTTTTGTTGTTTTTCTTTCTTCATTCACTGTCAGATGAACTTCTTGCGGTGTGATCACCTCATCTTCCTTGTTTGTTTTTTCCGTGATCGCATTGTATGCTACAATGGATGCAATCGCATCCTCATCTTCATTTTCATCTGCAGGCTTCTCTTCTTCATTCAGACTCTATTCATCATCGGATTCATTAAAGTCTTCTTCCTTAGGATATTTCATGGCTCGGATTCATTAATCTCTCTTTTGTGCACGTCAATCTGGGCACGATCGGTTGATAAAAATTGTCGCCTTAGGATGATGGGCACATCCTTGTTGGCTTCGTAGTCCAAGATGATGAAGTCTGCTGGTAATATAAATTTTTCGATTGTAACTAGCACGTCCTTCACCTTCCCCTCTGGATGCACTAGAGATTTATTTGCTGAGTCATCATTGTGGGTGGAAGTTGCCTCACATTCAGCTGCTTGAAAATTGACAGAGGCATCAGGTTAATGCTGGCTCTAAGATCGCATAGCGCTTCCCCGAAGTACAATCCTCCAATGGAGCAAGGTATAGTGAAACTCCCAGGGTCACGCATTTTCGATAGGATTATAGATTTTGAGCTCTGCGTCAAAGCCACCATGGCGAACTTACCAGTGCCTCTCTTCTTTGTCACCATATCTTTTAGAAACTTCGCATATGTGGGCATCTCCTCAATTGCTTCAGTGAACGAAATATTAATATGCAATTGTTTTAACATAGTCCCTTGTTCTTTTGGCTCTGCGTCAAAGCCACCATGGCGAACATACCAGTACCTCATCATTTTTCTTTTTTCTCTCTGTGGGAAAGGTGGCAGCTGTATTCTTATGGTCCCCTGTTCTTTTGGCTCTGAGGTGGACGCAATCTTTGGCTCTATCGCCTCTTTTTCTTCTGCTTCTTCTTGAGTCATCGCAATCACTGGTTCGAGCACAATTGGAGCAGTCCGGCTAGGCTTCTTCTTCTCCCCCACCACAGTTTTTCCACTACGCAACGTCACGACTTGACATTGCTCTTTGCCCGTACCCCTGGGTTGCGTGGGAGTTCCGTTGAATTCGGCAGGGCCCCTTGCGATTTGTTCTTGAGTTCACCCACAATCTGGTCTATCTTAATTTTAAAGTTGCGGATAGACGTCGCTTGGTTTTGAAGCACAATTTCGTTCTTCTCAATATATTGCTTCAACAAACTTTCCATAAAGGAAGATTGCGGCGCCTGCGAACTGCTGGTGAATCTAGAAGGAAACACAAACTGGTGAATCTCGAAGGAAACATAAACTGGTGAATCCCGAAGGAAACACAAACTGGTGAATCCAAACACAAACCTAGTGGGCATTCTAACTAATCAGTAAAATCACTAGCATAGGCTTAATACCATAATTATCACAATAACTCTATGATATACATATGCTTCAACACCATGGCTCAATAACAAACACACATGCCTCAATATCCACAGATCACATACAACCTTATGGAATCAAATATCATCTCATACTAGCATTCAGGTATCCATGTGCATAAATACATCTTTCATATCCTCAAGCAAAAACGTACAGCGGTTATACTAAACTATCAGATCATCATGCTGTCATTCTACCGTAACATATACTAAATTATCAGTTCATCATGTTGTCATTCTACCGTAAAATACATCCATCATGCTAGCATACATCCTGTGATTGGCCCGTGGGCAACTTCAGTAGTAAGATTACTTACCTCGAGTCAATACTCCACAGATAATTAGACCACCAAACTATAACGGCAAATCCAAAGTAGCGGCCCTACAACAAAACAACTCTCAAATTTCAATTGAAGCCACAATTGTAAGACTTCAAGTCCAAATCCAAACTATTAAGAACTTACTCAAAGAATGAAAATCACTTACACCTTTCTCGACGGTGCCTTCTTTGACTTCCAAACTCCTTAACGACTTTAGCTTGAAACAAAATCCAAAAAAGGTGAGTCATAACACTAAAACACAATATTAATGGCCAAGAGAATGAAACGAACCGACACAACCTTACCCCAACAGATCTGACAAAGACCCAGACAGACCCGACGCAGCAGGGTGACGACAACCAACGGCGAAGCGGCTTGGGTGGCGAACATGGCTTTAAGTGGTGTTCGCGTATGGTCGGCACTAGGCGAATGACAGAGGAGACCGACCAGATGAGCGACGCGCAGTGGAGCTCAGCTGGACAAGCTGGAGAAGTTAGGCGAGCTGCTTTCGGTGGAACACAGCGGACAAGACGCCTTCAGATCTGGGGCTCTTAGCGGAACACAGTGGACGAGGCGTCTACTCTGACCTTCTGGCGCTTTGAATCGCCGTCTGCTCGTCGGCGTCGGGTTTGACCGAAAACTGCGCTGGCGTCTAGGTTTTCTCGGGGGGGGGGGGTGCGGTGAGGTTAAAGAAGGATTTAAGTTTTGTTTTTATAAAAAAAAATAATAATAAAACTAAAAAATTAAAAATAAAATAAAATAAACTTTATTTTATTTCTTTCCTTATTCTACTTTATACTATTAAATTTCTTTCATTTCCAAAATGAAATTAATTCCTGTCATTAATTTCCAAATTGAATAAATTCAATGCCAAAAATTAAATTCCCGCAACTATACTTGACTTCCAAAATTCAAAAAATGCCCTCAATAATAAAAAGGAATTACTGAAATTACATAAAAAAAATTTAAAAAATATTTGGGGTGTTACATATATATAATTTTTTTTAATTGAAAATCTGCATATGCAGTTTATTTATTTATTTATTTTCAAATTAAGTGACCAACGATCATTTTTTCTTTTCCTTTTTTAATTCATATTTTTAACAAAATCCTTCTTTTATAGTTTTCTTTCTAATTATTTTTTTATTTAAAGAAATCAAAATCCATACCCATTAACAAATTTAAGCCTCATGTTGTTAGCTCAAGTGAAAATTCTAGTAAATTGGGTCCATTTGAATGATTTGGCTAACACGTCACTATCATCAAGCATTTTGTTCGTTCGCTCTTTTTTGCTTATCTCTTTTTCAATTTGAACTCCGATTTGGGTGATTCAATTGAACATCGAAAGTCGTTGTTTCGAGCTCTACCGCTTATGGACTATCAAATAATCAAATTTTTCATAACAAAATCAGAATTTGTTATCATACAAAATATTAATTTAAATTAATTAACTTGAGATTAAGGGATAAAAAGCCAACAATCTCCATTTTTTTATGACATGACAAACCATAGAACGAAAAATAACTTGAAATGCACATAACCATATCAATACACC
>NC_052355.1:6722243-6723582 GCF_009727055.1 Benincasa hispida
CGAATTTTACTTTTTACTAAACCAAGATACTAAAAAACTACCAAGAAATTGGCAAGTCTCACTAGTACTCTTACGATCAAGTAAGTTTACAGGCAAAATCCACGTCGGAATATCTTACCAAATAGAATTCAACATTTTTAGGATATCATAAGCCTACATAAATAGTTCCAAGCAAATATTTAAATATTCCATTAGCGACATGCAATTGTGCTTTCTTAGGAGAAGATTGAAATTCAGCACAAAGACATACACTAAACATGATATCGGGTCTACTAGCGGTCAAATAAAGTAAAGATCCGATCATAACTCGATAAGTCTTTATGTCCACATGTTTACCCTTTTTTATCTTTGTCCAGCTTAGTGGCAGTGCTCATAGGAGTTTTTGCAATTTTACTTTCATTGAATTTGAACCACTTGGGCAAATCCCTTGTGTAGTTTTCTTGACTTATGAAGATACCGTCCTTGAGTTGTTCGATTTTAAGTCTAAGGAAGAAACGGAGTTCTCTCATCATACTCATCCACATATATTTGAACTATAAACAAATCATTTCTTTGACCTTAATAAAGAAAGTAGTATAAAAATTTCCCCTTTTAAAGCCATTCTCAAGTAAAAGTTTCTAAATCTATCATACCAAGCTCTTGAAGCTTTTTTTAAGCCATAAAGAACTTTTTTCAACTTATAAACATGATTAGGCAAATCAAAACTTTCAAAATCCAGAGTTTGTTCTATATAAATATCCTCCACGATATAACCATTTTAAAAGGCACTTTTTTACATCCATTAGATACAAAATAAAATTCTTATAAAAGGCAAAAGCAAGCAACAATCTAATAGCTTCTAATCTAGCAACCATTGCAAAAGTTTATTCATAACCTATACCTTCTTCTTGACAATAACCTTGAGCTACAAGTCTAGCTTTATTTCTAGTGATATTTTCATTTTAATCCATCTTATTTCTAAACACCCAAATAGTTCCAATTATACATGCATTAGAAGGCCTAGAGACTAATTTCCAAACTTTTTTCCTTTCAAATTGACTTAGTTCTTCTTGCATAACTAAAATAAAAAAAAGCACAAAAACTCTTCTGTTGTTTTCTCAACACTTCAAAATCGACTAAACCAAACCAAGAAGAAACATTTCTTTTTCTCCTTACCAAAATAACGACCACCCCACTTACTTAGGTGAAGAAAAGAATGAAAGGAGTTGTTAACCCCTTCCTATTATTAAAATAATAATAAAATAAATATAATATGATTAACTAACTTATCATTTATATATATACATATAATATATATATATATATTAAATTATGTTATATCAAATATAACATAATAACC
>NC_052355.1:6725091-6740062 GCF_009727055.1 Benincasa hispida
TATAGTTTTAATATTGTATCACAATATAAGCTATAGTTTCTTTTCTCTTTTCTATGACATTTAATATAAATCATATTTATATTAAATTTAACAACTATGGATCCAATTCATAGAAACTATATTTGAATCTCATTCAAATATTTATTTCTTCCCATTAAGCTATAATGTATCAAATACAATACAACAATTATATCACATATAATTGAAACAACTTAATTATATCATATATAATTAAATCTTTCTATTAATTTGAACAATTAAAATGAATTTAAAAACTGATTCTCAACTAAACCTATTGAGCGACCAAGGGGACCTCATGGACCTGTAGCTTGTAGCTCCAACGGTACTTGAATAATTAACTAAACTCTTTAATTATATTATTCACCATCCGTTAACTATCAAGCACTCCACAAAGACCGGCAACTGCACTATTTACACTACAGATATATTTTTGTATCTATTGGATATAACCAATCAACAATACGATGACCCTTCACAAATTACTCGTAAGTACAGCTAGGCAAAATTACCATTTTCTCCTGTAGTTACATTTAACTTCTTAAGTACCACTGATCTCTTTATTGAACAATAGATCATAGTCCAACTATGACTAGACCTCTCTCGGGCCAAAAGAGAGTGTGGTGCCACATTGTTTAAGACTCGGAATCAGGCCTTAAGGGAGCAATTTATCTACTTACCCCTGCCTCGGGGAAGGAATGAAATCCATCTTGTGTAGCTTTGTTCCCAGCTCCTCAATCAGAAGAATCCCCAAAATGGTAGGCTTGTTAAGTCGGCGATCTGGCCACTCTCATCCGTACAAATCAAAGAACTGCTTTCATAGGTAGGAGTTCACAACACACTAAGGATTAAGGTCATGTTACCTATGGTCATCCTAGTGAAATGTAAGTCTCTATTATGAACGACGTTATATAATGAGGCAAAACATTTCGTGGTCTGGTCTTATACAAACTTCTTTGTATAGAATATTGTGGAGTAAGAAAAATAAAGTGTTATGCTGTGTATCGCTTATGCACACTATTGATGAAAGAATGATTCAAGTTCATGTCCCCAGCAACGACGCCATAAACTTGATGACTATAAAAAATGAATTGTTGTGCTGTGTATCGCTTATTCACACTACTGATGAAAGATTGATTCAAATTCATGTCCCCGGCAACGGCGCCATAAACTTGATGACTAAAGATTTGAATTCTATCTTTATCTATTGATTATTATGCACTGTGATGATAGATATTATGCTACAAGCTCATGTTGCCATAAACTTGTAATGGTAAAAATGGAATGTTATCTATCTATTGTGCTGATGAATGAATGAATGATATGAGCTCTATATGCGGTCAAGTGCTTTGCGATAAAGATAATTTATGCGATACTACGTTCTAAGTGTATGCGTTGATAGTGATATACTCCTAGTATGTGATGAAGTAGTGCGTGTCACAAGTTTCCTTGCGCTGAAACCAAGTATAATTCCAACGCAAGTTTCTCAGAATGATCCGAGGTCGAACACGGGGATTGTTTTCGTTAAATACGATACATATGTGATATATGCGACCGGTTATAATAATGAATAAAGAATTTTGGTTTGTATAGAAATATAAATTGCGCTGAAAGTAAAAATGCGTTGATAAAGTAAATTCCTAAACTACTATGATATATGATACAGGGGTCGAGGACCGGCTGTGAAGTTGTACAATAGAATCGATGAATGCGATGGCAAGTCTTAATAATGAAGTAGAAAGAGAAAGAGTAAAGACTAAAACCATCACAAGTCGTCAATCGCGTTAAGGACGCAACTAAGGTTCCGCTTTCCCCTGGCGTACACCTTTCAGTGATCGGCTGCGTTCCCATACGTCTATGGTGAAACAGAGATGAACGTGATGAACACAAGGTTGTTTCCATCTCTGGAAATAATTCTCGCTTTAATAATGCATTCTTCTAACCTTCTCTCGATAGGCGGAATAACATCTTCACTTCTACTCTCACAGGTAAAGATGCCGCCGAGCATGCTTTAGCTAAACTTAATTGATTCCTTGACATAGATTGACTCACTCGTTTAATTCTCACTTTTTACCCCCTCCCTAGCCTTAGCCCTCAAGACTTGAAAGGGAGCGTGAGGGTAAACCAGTAGTATTCCAAGACAACACCCCCTTATCTATTAAAAATTTCAACATGTTTACAACACTCTATCTAACTTTCATACACATAGTTCAATTTCCTATATTTTTTATTACATGATCTGAGGCATGCCCTGAGAATTTACCAAGTCCTGGTGTATTGGTTAGTAGACTCCTTCCTGAATGCTCCGCTTTGCTACCTGGGGAGAGGGGGTATAAGAAAAAATTTGGAAGAGTGTGAGCTACTAAGCCCAGTGAGTGGTGCTTTTAAAATAATAATCACTTTGCAAAACATATTTTTGGGAAGTCAATCACATAATCACAATTCCAGTATATTTTATGCATGATCATGTGTACATTCTTCAATCATCATCCTCCAATTCCATGCTATATGTGGCATGTTTATATCATGGACATATTATCAATCATAACAACTTTTTATGGAAACTTTCCTATAACCCACTTTTCCCGCCAATGTGCACATCGACAATTCTTTTTTCGTTAGTCATGCTTAGGTAACTTGAATATATTTCCCGCCGATCTTCACTGACTATTATTTCCCGCCGATCGATGCATCGCACGGGGAAGGCAGCTCTATTGGGCTAGCGCGCGGGATGCGTCAAGTGAGGCGCGTGGATGGACGCAGCACTGCGTGGCGTGCGCACAGGGTGTGGGCTGGCTGTGCGTTCGACTGACTCAATGCCTCACCAACGTAACCTTTGTTTCTTTTGATCTCCAATCAATTTGGCAGCCTAATAACTCAAACGTAACTCTCTAAATATGCTCTCAACACTCTCTAAATATGCTCTCTAATATGAATAAATTCCTCTTGCCCAACCCCTCTATTTATAACCATTCCAAACTCACCCCATGGTGACAATTCAACTCCCATTTGTCTCACTTTGGAGCTGCCAACACTTAGTCTACCCAGCCTAGCCTTGAGTTGTTCTCATCTCAGCTTGCCAGCTCAAATCTCCTTTTTTGCATGAAATCTCCTTCACCCACCTCCTGTTTGGGGTGATAAGACTTCCATTGCATGAAATCTCCTTTGTCCACCTCCTACTAGAACTTTGTGTGATTCTCCTTTTGCCACCTAAATCACTTAAATACTTAACATATTTCTCTACTTAAATTGTTTAAAACTTATGCTCGTATACCATTGGCATCTTCCCTTGAAGTTTCCCATCAATTAGCCTTACCTTTTATCCTTAACACATAGCAACTCACCCTTCCTTCATCAAAGTCCTACTTAGCCATCGCATGAGTTGGCCATCACCAATGCATAGGGTGGCTGCTCACCCTCGACGCATGGCTTGCTAGGTGTGCTTGTTCGACCTACTAAGCATGGACTCACGGTGCTGACCATTGATGCATGGGTGTGCTACCTAGGTGTTTGCACGCTTGGCCACATAGGCACACTCGGCCGCGTGGGCATGCCTCGCCGCATGGGCGTGCGCTTGGCTTATCGCATCAACACATGGCTGCTCGGCAGACTCGGTAGTGCTGCGACGCATAGGATAGTTTGCCTAGCTTGCCCGTTCGACGCATAGGCAGGGCACTCGGCATACACCATCGACGCATGGGCTGCGTGCTTGACGTATGACCTGTGCGTTTGTCCTCGACACATGGCTTGTCCGCTTGGTGCATAGCCTGTGCAGTTGGCTTCAACGCATGGCCTGCACGCCTAGCATGCTCACTTGACGCATGCTTCCTGCCCAAGTCCGCATGGCTCATGTATGCCTTTGCGTTGGTTGTATGCAACCCTTAGCCATTTTCCAAGTCTTCTTGCTTCCACCCTCCATGCATTCTTGTGTCCAACATGTTTTAAGCCCTTTATAGGCGTTTGGACCTTTGGTCACCTTTTTGGATAATTTTACTGTTTTCCACCCTTTGTTCCAATATCCTTACTTAGGATTTTTCTTCTCTACATTTAACCTCCCACTTTAGATTTAGTGTTAGGGTCTTACATTTTACCCTGGGGATTAAGAACACATCATGGAGAAAATGGATGATAAATATATGGAAAGAGATAGAGAGATGATAACGATGACGATGATAACATTTAATTCTAAATCTAAGCATTTGATACATGTTTGTGAATGAGGGATTAAAGAAGATGAATTAGAGAATAGAAAATAATACGGAAGGAGTCTCAACGTCTTGACACAGATCTCGATCGGATACTTGTGCTTGCCGGCGTATGAATGTGGTGGAGAGGAAAGCTTCCCTCTCAGGCTTGCTTTCCCGGTAGAATTGACCTTTTGCATAGAGCTTCAGCTTCAGGAATCGGAAGAATTCTTTGCTTGGAGACTCACCTTTTAGCCTTGTCTCGTAGTTCTCCCGGATTTACTCTGTAAAGTCTCTTCAGACTAGCCTCTCTCTCCCCCTATCAGTATATTTTTCAGTGAATTTGAGGAAGCTATTTATAAACAAGACCTTGGCTCTTTGAATTTGTGGTCCCCACTGTATAATTATGGTAATTCTTACAATGGCGTAATGGAAAATTTCTTTCTGTTCCACGATCAATCCGTTAGAATTGCACAACCAAAAGCTGTACACTTGTCAGAATCGTCCGCAAATGCATTGCTTTTCACATCTCCGATCTATCACCGCATGCGGTGTTGTTTTTTTTTATTACCGCATGTGGTTGAAATGCGCTGATCGCTAAAGCTCTTGATCGATTGTCGCATGCGCCGTCATTGCGTTGATCATCTCTTCGTTCTTGATTGATGGGCGCATGCGATGTAGATGTGTTGTACATTTTGTCTTCGAGACATTAACGCATGCGGTGACCTATTTCCTGCAAAACAGAGACTAAAACATTCTATTTCGCCATCGCAATGGTGTTAGTGGATGTGTTTACGACATTTTATAATTTTCGTATTTCTCAGCTAATTCTTATACTATCGATGCAACTTTCCTCTCTTTTTGCCACAATATCTAAATAAAACAGCATAAATAACTTGTATTCCTCTTTTCTTCGTTCTTCAGACGCTTCTCTTCCCGCCTGCACTCCCTCTTTTCACTCGATTTCTTTTCCTTCTTTTCCTTCTTTGGCCGGGCCTCTTCATCTCCTTCTGCCCTCTTCTCCTTGCATTTTCTTTTCTTCTTCCCTTCAGCCATTTCAGGCTGCTTCTTCGCTTCCACCTCCTCAAAAGCAACCTTGATGGGTCCCTCATAGGATTCTGTTTGAACAGTTTCCTTAGGATCTGAAATGGCCAGGGTGCTTCTTCGCGAAGCTTATGCCATCTCCTCCTCTGAAGGCAATGGTTGATTAACAACTCCGGCTTCAGGTAGCCCTCCTTCCTTCTCCATGTTTCTCAGGATGCTCCCAAACATTTCCTTGTCATTTCTTCTCTTCTTCTCACTTTCTGATGACAGTGTTGGAAGTGGGGCACTCTCCGTGCTTGGCCCCTCTCGGATTTGAAGTGGTTTGGCTACAACAGGTTTTCGCCGAGGTTTTCCGGTGATTCTTGGGATAGGCTTCGACTGGGTGGCAAGGCTGCGGCTTGCTGCGAGGAATGCCGCCTCCCTTGCGGTGACTTGGGCTGGGGAAGGTGATGAAGGTAGGGAAGATGAATGGGAGGATTGCTGGGCCATGGCTTTGGTAAGTGATAGAGTTGGAAAAAAAATTTTTGGGACCTAGGAAGAAAGTTCAAAGGTTAGGTATGCAGAGGATTTGCTTAGGGTTTTCTTTTTCGCAAAAGATTCAAATAGACTTCCTCAGACGAAGAAGGAGGGAATTTATAGGTTGGGCCTTGATAAGCCCAAAAAATTCTCCATGGCAGGCTTCGAGATACTTAAAAAGCCTTCTCGCCGCACTTCTTGCATTTATGAATTAGTAGAGAAGGACGCCCTTTCATCTGCTAAGTCATCATTTCCTTGGAAGCCTAAACGATTGGACTACTCTCTCGCAAAAAGAATTTATCTTTTGTGTTTTATTCAGACGGGTGCAAGGTTAAAGATTAACGCAATGCATCCGTTACCACAAATGCATAATTGCAGAGGATGGGCAACAACGCATGCATTAGCGCAACACACCCCTCAACTCAGCGCATTTCTGGAGGATGGGCGCACAGTATTTCTACTGGCGCAACACTACCTCGACATAGTGTGTCTTCACTAAGGACGAGCGCAGAACACATACGCGCACAACACACCCCTCAGCGCAATGCATTTTTGTAAGATGGATGCAAAGTGTATCTTGTCAGTGCAAGATGCACCCATCATCGCAATGCATACCGGATGTTTATTAAAGTTTATTATTATTATTTTTTATTTTTTTAATTTATTTTTTTCATCAACAACGCAAGTCAATAAGACTTTGCAATGTTCATTTTCTTTTTAGTCAGTCATTCACAGAGATTTAAGAACAATGCAACTAATGCAGAAAAGTAAGTAAATTGAACAAGGCATGGAAATAATGCAATTGAATTAAATTGAAAGTAAATTCATAAACCAGTAAAGGCTATTTTAAGAAAGCAATAAATAACGCAATGCATAAAACAGTAAAGGAAAGCTGTAAAGAAAGCGATTAAACATAGATTTTAGAGATGCGGATTAAAAGACAATTTCCTCATGATTACCGCAATCCAAACCCTTGCAGGCGGTCAAGCTTGCCTGCGCAATGTCATCAAGGACATTGTTCCTTCCCATGAGATCCCTGGGCTTCTGAGTTACTTGGTAGCGTTCCCAGTGTTCTGTTGCGAAGCTTGGCTGCCAACTGCCCGACTTGGATCTCCAAGTTCCTTATTGAAGATGCTTGTGACTGCATGACTACGTCATTTTTCTAAATGTATTGTTTGAGCAGGGACTCCAATGATGACGAATTTACAGAGGTGTTCAATGAAGACGGTTGGTTATGCAGTTGCCTTTGATGACTTTGATTCTGATTCTGGTGAAAAAAATGGAGGATTTCCTTGATTCCTTGAATTACTGTTCTGATGGTTCCTCTGGCCTCCTTGGTCAGTGTTATCTCCCCAACCGAAGTTAGGATGATTCCGCCAACCTGGATTGTAAGTGTTACTGTAAGAGTTGTTCTGCATCTGTCTCTTATACACATCTAGATGTGTATAAGAGACAGGTGTTGCTGTAAGGGTTGTTTTGGATAGCAAACACTGGTTGCGGGTTCGATGGGCACATCTCTGCAGCATGACCCCCTCCGCATTGGATCAACTTATTGCGGCCACTTGTGCCGGCGCATTGGGTTGCGCTGAACTTTGAGAGAGGGCACCTTGATTAATTGCCATTGTTTGTAGGAGAGAGGTCACCACGTCCATTTGTGCGGCCAAGGTTGTCATTGTATCTGCCGGTACAATGGCGTTATCAGTTCTTTTTCTCTCTGGGCCTTTTCCCCCATACCCTCATCCACCCAGTCATCCGTGTTTCGCGAAATGAAATCAAGGATGACCTTGGCTTCCGTGTAGGTCTTATCAATAAATCCTCCCACTTTGGAGGTGTCAGCAACGACTTGTGTTGATCGATTCAGGCCGTTATAAACAGTTTCCATCAGAATGCAATCAGAAATCCCGATATGCGGACAATTCTTCACTAATTGTCTGAATCGCACCCAGGCGATGCTCAAAGTTTCATATCCCTTCTGTTCAAAATTCAACACATCCCTCCGTCTCCTTGCGTTGACGGCTGGAAGGAAGAATTTATTCATAAACCTCTCAACCAACTGGTCTCATGCGTTGATTTCATTTGGTTCTAGTGACTGAGCCCACCTCCTTGCCTCATCCCACAGTGTATACAAGAAGAGATACAATCTAATTCCTTCGAGAGTCACACCAGGTATGGAGAATGTGTTGCACATTTCTACGAAGCTGGTCAAATGAGCATGCGGGTCTTCTCCTTGTAGACCTCCGAGTTGTCGTAAAGATTCGGCACCGCATAGTTTCTCAAGGGGATATTGCGGTCAGCAGCAAGAAAGATAGGACTTGCGCTGGCCGATTCGCCCCTTGATTTCCTTCGGGCCTTTCGTTGTTAGCCATATTTACTCTTCTTCGCCTGATTCTGTTCTGGCATGCCCTCGTGCAAAAAGTACGCTCGATCTCTGAGTCAACTTCGAATTTTGGATCAGTTCCAGTACTCATAAACCGTCAGCCTGCTCTTTGTGATAAACAGATAATATAGCAGAGATCTGTCCTGCAAAATACCACAAAGTATTAAACACTAACCGTTACCAATCCCTGACAACGACGCCATAAACTTGTGGACTAAAAAAAATAAAGTGTTATGCTGTGTATCGCTTATGCACACTACTGATGAAAGAATGATTCAAGTTCATGTTCCCGACAACGACACCATAAACTTGTGGACTAAAAAAAATAAAGTGTTATGCTGTGTATCGCTTATGCACACTATTGATGAAAGAATGATTCAAGTTCATGTGCCCGGCAACGACGCCATAAACTTGATGACTATAAAAAATGAATTGTTGTGCTGTGTATCGCTTATTCACACTACTGATGAAAGATTGATTCAAATTCATGTCCCCGGCAACGGCGCCATAAACTTGATGACTAAAGATTTGAATTCTATCTTTATCTATTGATTATTATGCACTGTGATGATAGATATTATGCTACAAGCTCATGTTGCCATAAACTTGTAATGGTAAAAATGGAATGTTATCTATTTATTGCGCTGATGAATGAATGAATGATGCTCTATATGCGGTCAAGTTCTTTGCGATAAAGATAATTTATGCGATACGTTCTAAGTGTATGCGTTGATAGTGATATGCTCGTAGTATGCGATGAAGTAATGCGTGTCACAAGTTTCCTTATACTGAAACCAAGTATAATTCCAACGCAAGTTTCTCAGAATGATCCAAGGTCGAACACGGGGCTTGTTTTCGTTAAATGCGATACATATGTGATATATGCGACCAGTTATAATAATGAATAATGAATTTTGGTTTGTATAGAAATATAAATTGCACTGAAAGTAAAAATGTGTTGATAAAGTAAATTCCTAAACTACTATGATACATGATATAAAGGTCGAGGACTGGCTATGAAGTTGTACAATAGAATCGAAGAATGCGATTGCAAGTCTTATGAATGAAGCAGAAAGAGAAAGAGTAAAGAGTAAAAACATCGCAAGTTCGTGAATTGCGTTAAGGACGCAACTAAGGTTCTGCTTTCCCTTGGCGTACACCTTTCAGTGATCAGCCACGTTCCCATACGTCTATGGTGAAACAGAGATGAACGTGATGAACGCAAGGTTGTTTTCATCTCTGTGAAATATCTTCCGCTTAGTTAACGCATTCTTCCAACCTTCTCTCATAGGGCGGAATAACATCTTCACTTCTACTCTCACAGGTGAAGATCCATCGAGCATGCTTTAGCTAAACTTAATTATTCCTTGATACAGATTGACTCACTCCCTTAATTCTCGCTTTTTACACCGGGGATTAAGAACACATCATGGAGAAAATGGATGATAAATGTATGGAAAGAGACAGAGAGATGATAACGATGAGATGATAACATTTAATTCTAAATTTAAGCATTTGATACATGTTTGTGAATGAGGATTAAAGAAGATTAACTATAGAGATGAATTAGAGAATAGAAACAAATACGGAAGGAGTGTCAACGTCTTACATAGATCCCGATGAACTTGTGCTTGCCGGCATATGAATGTGGTGGAGAGGAAAGCTTCCTTCTCAGGCTTGCTTTTCCGGTAGAATTGACTTCTTGACAGAGCTTCAACTTTAGGAATGCAGAAGAATTCTTTGCTTGGAGACTCACTTTTTAGCTTTTCTCCTAGTCTCCCGACTTAACTTTGTAAAGTCTCTTCAGACTAGCCTTCTATCCCCTATAGTATATTTTTTCACGATTTGAGGAAGTTATTTATAGACAAGACCTGGCTCTTTGAATTTGTGGTCCCACTGTATAATTATGGTAATTCCTACAATGGCAATAAGGAAAATTCCTTTCTTGTTTCCACGATCAATCCTCAGAATTGCACAACAAAAAGCTGTACACTTGTCAGAATCGTCTGTGAATGCGTTGCTCTTCACATCTCGATCTATCGCCGAATGCGGTGTTGTTTTTTATTACCCATGCGGTTGAAATGGCGGATTGCTAAAGCTCTTGATGATTGTCGCATGCCGTCATTGCGTTGATCATCTCTTCGTTCTTGATTGATGGGCGCATGCGATGTAGATGTGTTGACATTTTGTCTTCGAGCCATTAACGCATGCGGTGCTATTTCCTGCAAAACATAAACTAATATTCTATTTTGCCATCACAATGGTGTTAGTGGATTGCGTTTACGACATTTCATAATTTTCGTATTTCTCAGCCAATTCTTATACTATCGACGCAAGTTTCTCTTTTTTGGCCGCATATCTAAATAACACAGCATAATAACTTTATTTCTACAAGTTATCAAAATATTCCCCACTCACATGTCTATACATGAATGATCAAGATCAGATTATTGTACAAGTTTACAACAATTGTAACACCTACAAAGTGAGCCATACTCGTAGTATCACCAGGATAAGGTACCCAAACTTTACCATCTACTATAGACCATTTAGGTTACTACTTAAACATGATCCACCCTATGTCTCTACAACATGTTTAAGTTACAAAGATAACCTTGGATGTTAGTTATTGGTTTGTGGTTAATGCAACTAAAATATCATATATTTTACATATAAATATTTTTACATAATGAATTTGTTCAATAATGTTTACAAACTATAGAACCTTACGAGATTTAGGGCATCACCCCAACAGAAAAGACATTTATCAATAATTTGACAATCATTCAAATCAAGGGTGTACATATTTTCATCCCTATTTCCAACAAACAAGACTTTTCTATCACTAAAATTTCCCATTATGAATTCATTTTATAAAAAACAACTCTAAATCCTTTTACACAACAAGTGACATAATACTAAGCAATATCATGCTTTAAACCATCAACTAAAAGCACATTTTCAATTAAAATAGAAGATTCATTTGCCTATCTTAGCAATAATTTACCTCTTTGTTGTCACAAAAGGATACCATGCCTCCATCCTTTTTCGAGATAGACATAAACTTGAATGGCCCCGGTAATGTACCTTGAGCAACCACTATCCAAGTACCACTTATTTTTCTTGGAGGCTTTCAAGAAAACTATAAACAAAAGAGTTTTAAGTTTGATTCTTTGGCACCCATCATCTGTTTGGGTCCAAGAATTTAGCATTTACAAACTTAGGGATCCATTTCATTTTTGAATTCCGCATTAAAAGTATTGGATTTGGAAAAATAACAAAGATAAAGCTTATGTCATATTTGCCACAAGAAAAAAACAATTTTATGCAAGAATTTATCTCTAACAAAAATTTATGCATTGTACTCTTCTTGGAGAAATGCTTTCATGGAGCATTGTAAACTTTGTTTTTGAGAAATTTTTTTTTTTTGAAGTAGGTGTGAGCATACTTCAATTTAAAGCACTTAAAGTCTAATATGACTTCAACACCACAATTATTGATACTAATAGCACATAACTAGATTTAGCATGTATTAGATCACAACATAGGCAATATAAATCTTTATGGCACAAATAGGAATTCTTTGACAAATATAGTTTTAGAGCCTTGAAGGGAGTATACATTCATCAATATAGCCTAAGATCTTTTTATCACCATAAAGGCTTACCTACCTTCAATTATTTTGTTCAATTGTTGAGCACTATTGTTGACTTTTTTAATAGACTCTTTAACTTTATGCAAGTTTATGCAACTTTTTAATGTCTTTTTTTAAGTGATTTAATCAAAGACTATCATTTTTACAACCAATCATACCTCACAAAATCTAACTTTATTAAGCAATGCATTTTTCTCATCACAATCAAAAAATTGTGCTATAACAAGAGATATTTATTCCATCAATTTAGCACCAATTGCTCATTTTTTTAAAAGCAAGCAATTTTCATCAAGCAATACTATTTTTAACTAAGTACAAGTATGGTACTTTCTTAACACAACATATTTTGAACTAAGTTTTTTCCTAAGTCATTTTGTATACCTTTTCAAAAGCTTCAAACAATTCATCATAAGGAGGTTCTGTTGAGTTATCTTGCTATAATAAGTTCATCAATTTTTGTCACCATGAGCCTATGAGACCAAAATGTGTCACTTCTTAACGCATCACTCACTTTCACTTTCACTAAGTATTCTATCCCAAAATAACATTCATTGCCTTCTTTTCTTGGATTTTCTAGAATGATTTGAGGAGTGGACAATCCATTCTTTATATGATGTTCTATTTCATCATTATATTCACCTCATCTTTTTACTTTTTCACTTTTTGAATCTCTTTGGTTGGGTAGGCATGGTTCTGAATTGCTTCTTCCTCTTGATGATAAGTTTGTAACTTACGGTGATAGAATAGGCCAAATATCATCTTCATTAAGGGCATCCTTCATCTTCGGAGTCAACTTCCAAGGAGATTGTCTTTAATGCAATACTCTTCTTCTTTTTGATTTCATCCTCCAAGTGCTTCCTTCATAGTGATCTCAGGGTCATAAGTCAATCCATGATATTCCTCCAATGAAAGTTGATGGTATAGATTTTTTGCTTCTTGGATTATTGCCACCGTTGCTTCAAAGTTTAAGGTAGAGACCTGAACGATTTTCCTAGATATTTCTCAGAGGTTGTATAGGCTTTTACGATCCCTTCAAAAGTATTGATAATATTGTGAAATCTAGTAAACCATATCGGGATATATGATTCCATCTTTAAAATAATTCATAATTACAAACAACATTGCTAATTCTTTAGAACCTTTTAACTTGATTTGTTCTCATGAGTACATTTCAAGAGTATGTCCAAGATTTCTCAGCAGAAAACACATAGATATTCTAATTAGAATTGATCTTTTGCTGCAAAATACAAATACAACAATTATTAGCATTAACATTAAAAGAACATTTTTTTTCATCATACTCTTCTTCTAATTTAAGAATATCAACATTATTAAACTTTTTCATGGAAACATATGGACCTTTAGCAACAGTTAACCACAAATTATAGTCAATAGATTGCAAATAAATTTTCATTTTAGATTTTCAATATGCATAATTTGAACTATTAAAGTAAGGAGGTCTAGAGGTAGATTGACCTTCTACAATTACATTTGCAACTATATTTATCGTAATGCTCTAATGAGCAACTTTGCTCTAATACCAATTGTTGAACCGGTATGACAATCTTAAGAGAAGGAGGGAATAGGGTTTAATTAATTTTTTGAAAAATATTCTCAATTTAAACTAATCAAATAACTTTTAAATAAAATGAATGAACACTCTAATTGATGCTAAATAGCAAGATTGATAAAAATGATATAACATTATACTTAATCAATCTCAACCAACAAAAACATGTATTAAAATTAAATGAAAAAATAATTAGGGAAGAGTTAGAGAAGAAGACACTCGGTCAAACTTGCTCCTTTGACTCTTGGGATTTCGATTAAAAATCTCCTTTTACTCTTTCTATGGATGAGAGTCGAACCATGCTACCTTGCTCATTTTTTGTGTTCAAGAGCAAATCCGATCCTTTTATGGGTTAGGATCAAAACTGTTACAATATTCATGAAACTTTGAAACACACAATAAAACTCTCTAAAAAGAGTGGGTATACAAATTTGAGCTCACGATATTTAATCATCATAATATAATAAAAATTCTCTTAAGAACAATATGAAAATAAAGAAAATTGACAGCTTTGAGAGATATTAACAATGGTGACAATTTTGCAATTTTTTTAAGGATTGTAAAGTGTGCAAAATTTGGACTGTTAGAAGATGAAGTCTAAAAAGAGAGAGAAGTGAGATAAATTTCACATTTTGATTTGGACTGTTAGATTGATAAAAGAGTAAAACTAAACGTGGAGATTAAAAGTGGAAAAGTAATAAAAGAAAATAAATAAATGATTGGAGAATATATATATATATATATATTAAACTCTCCAACGGAAACCTGCATATGCATATTTTATTTATTTATTTTTGTAAATTAAGTGGTCAAACGGTCATTTTTTCTTTTTCTTTTTCTTAATTTATTTTTTTTAACAAAATCCTTCTTTTTAGTTTTCTTTAATTAATTTTTTAATTTAAAGAAAATCAAAATCCATCAATGGAAAATTTAAGCCCCATGTGTCATCACGCATAGCTCTAATTGGTCCAATTTGATGATTTGGCCGCCAAGTCACTATCTGAGGTACTTTTTTTCCATTGCACTTCTTATTGCTATATCATTTGGATGATTTGGAGGATTATTCATATAGCTCTCTAGAAAACAAATATTCTTCCAAGATTCCAAATTCAAGAACATTCATGCATCTCCGCTTCCATACATCGATCGCATGTGCTCACCCGATAGAGAACCAAAAGATTAAGTACTAGAGATCGAACCATATTGCATCAATCAATATAAACACAAGTTCCCTCCACGAAACACGATTTTTCGAAAAACCTCGTACGAACAATGACCAACACCTTGTTTGGAAAAAAAATAGAAGTATTATATTATTCTTTTAGCTTCAAATATGCAATAAGAATTCATGGAAGATTTTTTTTTTTTTTTGGGAAAATCTTCCCACATCCCATACAGGAATAAGCAAAAATAATAACAAAGAAATTAAAGAAAATAAGAAACCTGGAAACACAAAATTTATATATAAAAGTCACAAACTCGGAGAAAATTACAAGAGTAATCTCTCAAAAGTTTTAACTACTCACACATTTTCTCCACTCTCCAAAAAGAGAATACAAAAGAAATTTAATTAGAGTTAACAACACTAAGCTTGAAGTGTTTCTTCA
>NC_052355.1:6744901-6757072 GCF_009727055.1 Benincasa hispida
TTAAGGATGTCCTTGTCTTCTTCTTTAGCAAGCATAGGCTTTCATGCTATCTTTTTACCTTTCTTTTTATGAGTCTTGTTCCTTCTTCTATAGCTTCGATAGAAGCGTGACTCTTTTTAGGTGAAATTTGGTTGTCTTCTCTTTCGACGAGTCACAAGGATCCATTCTTGTCATTATCTTCAACAGGCTCATCTTTCTTCTCGGTAGTCTGTCGTGTCAATCTCTTTTCGAAACCGAACAACTATAGGCTCGAAAGTTCCAAATTGACATGCTTTTCTCTTTATCTTAAGACGCAGATGGTGTTGGAACGCTTGAAGTCGTCACTACTGTGGCGTGATTTTTTTGAGCTACTTCATCCAAATCTAGCTCAATCTTCTTTTCAACAGCCAACTTCAGAATTAGCTCCTTTTGAAGGAACTCTAAATATAGAGAACCAATGAGCGGAAGCAGATCGTTCCAAATCCCATTGTGAAAGAAAAAGACATTTGAATCAACAACAATGGTTATGCACAATGAGTAAATTACAACATGCTAGAAAGCTATAAACAAACAAGGGATCGAGTGAACATACCTTTGAAGTGTTGGGGTTGATGCCCTAAAGTCTCGTGTCCTATAGTTTGTAAACAGTTTGTATGAACGTTTGTGTTGTTAATATATGATATTTACTTCACATCTTGTATTTTTGCTCATTTACTGTTTTTATTTGCGTTACCACAAACCAATAATCATAAAATCCCTGGTTATCTATATGTGACTCAAGCATGTATGTGGTGACATACAAGTGGATTATGTCTTAAGTGATAACCAAAATGGTTTGTAGTATATGGATATAGGAGGGAAACCTTATCCTGGTAACGCTATAGATGCGGCCCGCTTTGTGGAATGGTCACAAGCGTTGTGACTTGTCACATATGGTCTAATCTTGATTATTCGTATGGGGACATGCAAGCGGGGCGTCCTATACAAAGAATTTGTATAAGACCTGACCACAAAGTGTTAACGTCGTTATATAATACTATTCATGACAGAGACTTCACTTCACTAGGATGGCCATAGGTAACATGACCTCAATTCTAAGTGAGTTAGGAACTCCTGCCATTGAGGGTGGTCCTTCGATTTGTATGGGTGCGAGTGGCCAGGTCGTCGATTCAAAGCCTACCATTTTGGGGATTTGTCTGATTTGGGAGCTGGGAACTCAACTACACAAGATGGAATTTACTCTTTCCTCGATGCAGGGTTAAGTAGATAGATAGCTCCCTTAAGGGCTGATTCCGGGGCTTGAACGATGTGGCGCCACACACCTTCTCTTGGCCCGATAGGTGTTCACACATAGTTGGACTATGTTGTATTGTTCATTAGAGGAATCAGTGGTACTTAAGGAGTGAGATGTAACTATAGGGCATAACGGTAATTTGGCCTAGCTGTACTTACGAGCATCTATGAAGGGTCATCGTACTATGATTGGTTATATCCGATGGACACAAAAATATATTTTTGGTAAGAAGAGTTCAGCTGTTGGTCTTTAGTAGAATGCCTGACAGTTAATGGATGGTGGATCTCATGGCTAAACAGTTTAGTCAACTATTCACGAACCGTTGGAGCTTCGAGCCATAGGTTCATTAGGTCCCTGGGTAGCATGGATAAAGTCGAGAACAAGTATTTGGGTTAATTTGAAATGTTCAAATTGACAAGAGGAAGTTCGATTATATATGATATAATTGGACTGGTTAATTATATATGATATAATTGGCTAAATGTATGAGATACATTATTTTGGAGCAAATTAGATATAAATATGATTTATATCAAGTAGAGGAGACAATACTATAGTAGAAATGTGATGTCAAACTATAGGATAAAAATGTAATATGATTATATTTATTATTAATTAATTGGTTAATTATATTATAATTAAGCCAATTTTCACGTTCGGACGTGGGTTAGTGGGATCTATCGGTTATTGTAACCGATGAATTACAATGAAAAATGTTTTCATTTTGAATCGCCTGAACGTTCAATCGTCGTCCAAAAAGAAAGAGAGCGCGCGTCGGTAGAAAGCAAAACGATCGCTTCAGTTTTTTTGAGAGCCTATACGATAGCACTCTCTGCCTAAACGATCGCCCACCTCGTGCCTAAACTATCGCACACTGTTTCCTACACGATCGGATAGCTTCTCTAAATAATCGTATAGTGTGCCAATTTTACTAAGCGATCGTATACCTTTTCCTAAACGATCGTTCAGTAAATCCTACACGATCGTGTAACTCCTCTTAAATGATAAGTAGTCTGCTATGCTGTAGCGTCTTTATCCCTCCCATTTGCTTATCGGCTACACGATTCGTGTTTCCTCCTTCCTTTACCAAATTCACCAAAGACCACCCTTTGGGTTTTCACTACGAGAATACCCAGGGCTTTTTAGTGGTGGTGTCGTCCCCGCGGCGTTTGTGTTCGTGCGGTTGTTCGTACTGTTTTTATTGACACTGTTGCTGGGCGTTGGTAGATCGCTTGGACTTTTCTGCTGCGTTGGAGTTTCAAAGTGTGAAGAACGTCTTCATCTGGTATGGAACTCTCTCCCTTGTTAGTTATCTTGTTCTTAGCATGCCGATAATTTGTGTTGTTTGCATAACTGTATGATTTGAATGTATAATTTGTATTTCGGTCATGGTGAGTTCAGAGCGATCTGAACACGCTCATAAAACTCTTAGATATGAGATCTTTCATGAAGAACTTTTCTTCTAGTATTTACTCGATCGAACTCAGCAAGGCATCCAATAACACAAATGCAACACGACTCTGGAATATCCTCGAATAGAAACGAGTGAAACTCGATCCTCGACCCTTGAACGGAAACGCGACACTATCACGAGGCTACCTTGGTCTTCTCGGTGTGAAAATCTAGGAGGTGTAGGCTCTGTATGGATTTGGAAGAGGGATGGAGGTATTAGACGATCGGGTAAACGATCGAATAAGTTGGAGAAGGAATAAGCCTGTCATTTAGACTTGTCACACCCCGCTCCGAGCCTGCCTCTTGAGCCCGAGGGGAGGCATGGAGAACCGCAGATTCCCCCCTTTTGTGACACCTACTGCCCATTCTGAACCTCTTTACTCTCATAAAGCTTTAAGCCAAAGATGTAAAAAATAACTGTTTGATGGAGCTCATTTTATTACAAGCAGTACAACATTTATATAACTCGCAGGCTTAACTATAGAGTTTACAACAACTATTAAAACCAGAAGTGTGATTGTGACTGTGGCAGACCTTGACCTTAGTGGCACCCTGGAACTCCTCACCTTTCGCTACCTAGGAAGAAAAATATGAAAGAAAAGAATGAGCTTCAAGAAGCTCAGTGAGTGGTAAGTAACTTATAGAGTCTATTTCAACTGATAAAATAACAAGCATATCACAACTACGAGGTTACATTCAAACCTCAGCCTTGAATGAGTCTGTTCTCAACTCTATCTACATGCACGGTAGATATTTATACTGATACTACTCATAATAAGTCTATTCTCAAACTCTACCTACACACACGGTAGATAATTAAACTGATCGTGGTCATAAACGCTTACTCTCTTGAGTTTGCTATGTTTCCTATGTGCATATAGATCCCAGCTTATGGGTTTAGAAGCTAGGCCTGCTAAACCTCTGGCCATCCCATACGAGGTTCATCCCACAAGCTTAGGAACTAGACCTCTCGGTCTCTTGACCATCCCGCGAGGTTTTGCTCCGGGCTCAAAAACTAGGTCTATTGACCCCCTGACCATCCTATTCACATATTCTCATTCTCATGCAAATTACTCACTCACAACATAAGCATATACATATACTTTAAAAGATATGCTTAAGACTTAAAAGGAAATTACCACTCACCTTGGTCGGGTAGGATCCTTCCTCTCTAGAAGTTCCTTGGTTTCCTCGGGCTTCCTTTTGAATCCTAAATTCTAGATCCAACTACAAGCTCAGATTACTTATATTTCTAAGCCTTATTCCTACTTCCTTCTACAAACATGCTTTAAAATGACTCAGGAAGTTTACCTTAAAATCTCAGCTCAGAACTCCTCGTGGTTTGGCTAAAATTCTCAAATCATCAAGACTAGCCCAAGCTTACCCGAGAGCTCGACCTTTCTATCTTTTCCTCACTCTCTAACCTGATTCATTGGAGCTTCTTCTCTGGTAGCCTTGTCTTGAAAACTAGACTCTCAGAGTTTTCAGGTGGTTTCGGAATCATTTAAAATGCACGACTATTCTGGGAGAACATCTCGTCCCAAGTTGATGCTACTTCCAGACCTCACTGTCTGACAACATCTCCTCTTGGAACCGCATGATCTTCCTCCAAATCTGCTCTCAAACACTCTTCCTACTATTTTCAAGAGGATTTCGGGTTATGAACTGAAGAGACACAATGTGGTGGTATTTATAGGCCAAAGGAACTGATACTTCTCATTTCTTAAAGCTTTAAACGCATGACACCTCCTTCTTTAGAAACTTTTGGAGTGTTTGCACCATGCTTTGCCACCACCGACTTCCTTGCCATTCACCTACTTCCATGCCACTCACCTACTTGCATGAAGTTTGAGTTATCTTCCTCATGCATAAGTCTTCCTTGCATGAAACTCTATTTTTCCACCTCTTACTAACTCAAGCTCAATCTCTTCTCGATATAGCCAATTGTCCGGGTGAATCCATCAACCTTGTGTAATGGAAGCCTCAACAACGCATAAACACTTGGCTCATCATCTAGTTCATCGTGTAGCTCTTGTACCCATTCCATAGCTCCATCGTTTAGTGATCTCTCGCTGTCAACTATCTCATTGTCGCTCATTGTTCAGTACATAGCCTATTGCATAGCTTATCATTTAGTGATCTCTCGGTGTTAATGATCTTGCTGTCGCTCATCGTGTAGCATTGACGCGTATCGTCTAATGCATCACGCCCATCGTCTAGCGCATTCGCTTATCGTGTAGCGCTTATGCTTATCGTTTAGTGCTATCGTCTAGTGCTATCGTATAGCACTTATGCTGATCGTGTACCACCATCGCTTATCGTGTAGTGCTATCATCTAGCTCAATGCATGGTTGTCCTTGGCCAACATGCGTTCATACCTCACAAGCTCAATGTATGGTTGTCCTTGGCTTCAATGCTTAATTCCTTTTAACCTCCACAAACTTAGCCTCTTTAGAGCCTCAGGCGTTAATGTTTCCTAACACCAAATGTATGGTTTCTTTTGACTTCATACTTAACCAAATTTCACTAGTTAAGGCTCAACTCAAAGCTACTCAAGGAAAATCTCTTCAAACACTTAGAAATTTTCCTTCTCTTCAACATAGGATTTAATTTATACTTAGTTAATTCCCTTAATTATCTGAATAAGTAGAGAAATTGAAATCCGAGTTTCACAAGACTTGGGTACTTGATCGTTTAGTAACGAGTATCTATCGTATAGAAACCTCGATTGATCGTTCATTCTCTCAAAGCTATCGTATAACTCGATTCCTTTTGCACGTTGGATGTTCAAAATGAAAACGATTTTCATTTTTATCCATAAGTTACCAAAAACTTATTAAAACTTCCCACTAAGTCAATTATTAAGAGAAAAAATCGAAAATCAATTATCTTATAATTAATTTATTATAAATAAATATAATAACTAATTTATCATATTATATTTATAACCTATAGTTTTAATATCACATCATATGCAACATATAAAATATACTTCTTTTCATTCTTTATGAAATTTAATATAAATCATATTTATATTAATTCTTCTATTCAAATAATGTATCAAATACATCAAATCAATTATATCATATATAATTGAACTAACCTCTTGTTAATTTGAACACTTCAAACTAACCCAAAAACTGATTCTCAACATGAATCCACTGAGCTACCAAGGGGACTTTATAGACCTATAGCTTGAAGCTCTAATGGTACGTGAATAACTGACTAAACTCTTTAATCACGATATCCACCATCTATTAAATGTCGGGCACTCCACCAAAGATCGACAGCTGCAATCTTTGCACTACAGATATATTTCTATGTCTATCGAATATAACCAATCAACAATACAATGACGCTTCACAAATCGCTTGTAAATACAGCTGGGCCAAATTACCGTTTTGCCCCTATAGTTACATATAACTCCTTAAGTATCGCTGATTCCTTTAATGAACAATACATCATAGTCCCTCTATGAGTAAACCCTTCTTGGGCCAAGAGAAGGTGTAACACCACATTGTTCAAACCTCGGAATCAACCCTTAAGGGAGCAATTTATTTACTTACCCATGTTTTGGGGAAGAAGTGAATTCCGTCTTGTGTAGCTAAGTTCCCAGCTCTCCAATTAGACGAATCCCCAAAGTGGTAGATTTGAGTCGACAATCTGGCCACTTGCACCCATGCAAATCAAAGGACCGCACTCATAGGCAGAAGTTCCTAACTCACTCAGGATTAAGGTCATGTTACCTATGGTCATCCTAGTAAAATGAAAGTCTCTATCATGAACGGCGTTATATAACAAGACTAAACATTTCTTTGTCCGGTTTTATATAAACTCCTTTGTATAGAGCATTTCGCTCGCATGTCTAATACATGAATGGTCAGGATCAGACCATTTGTTGCACTTTACAACACTTATAACATCTACAAAGTGGACAACACTCGTAGTGTCACCAGGATAAGGTTTCCCTCCTTTATCCATATACTACAGACCATTTAGATTATCACTTAAAGCATGATCCATTTGTATGTCTCCACATACATGCTTGATTTACAACAAGAACCAGAGATCTTAGTTTATTGGTTTATGGTTAATGCAACTAAAATATCTCATATTTCATAGACTGAAGTGAATAAAATATCTCATATTATAAATCACAAAACTGTTTGTTCATACAGGTGTTTACAAACTACAGGATCCTACGAGATTTAGGGCATCAACCCCAACACCTTCAACACGAAGCACTTTTCCATTGGGTAGCTAACAACTTGATGATTCTTGTAGAAGTTAGGATCATCTACTTTTCCTGCTTGTTCTGATCGCTTGCATTCTGACAGCTAAATAATTTTCTTCTCTAGCAGTTGCTCCAACATGTTCGCAACATCAGAATCAGGAAATGGATAAACCTTTTTCTGTCTTTCTTTAAGAGTTAGGCGATGCTCCTCGCCCTTATTGTGTTTTCTTTCAAATTTTGTTTGTTTTCCTTTAGAGGAAAATTTCAATGGGGTTTCATGAATGATCATAGATTCTTTAGTGGCACTATCCATAATATTTTCAGTACCCTTTGTTTCATTCTTGTGATTTTTTCCTTCAGGGACTAGAAAATATTTAGTTCCCCTGTTGACGATGCTCAGTTGCATGTCATGAACGCATTTTGCCAACTCCTCAAACGTACGAGGTTTTATCCCTTGTAGGATGTAGAGAAGCTCCCAATGTATGCCTTGGGCACACATCTCCACTGTGAACAACTCTGTGAGCCTATCTTTGCAATCCATACTTAGAGCTCTCTATCAGTTGATGTAGTCGATGACCGACTCTTCCTTTCATTGCTTGGTGCTTGTCAACTCCATCATGCTGACGATACGCCCAGTGCTCTAAAAGTGGTTGAGGAAGTCTCTTTCCAACTGTTCCCAACTATCAATCACTTCCGGCTCTAGATTAGTATACCAATTGAAAGAATTTCCTTTTCAAGGTACGAATGAACTACTTGACTAGCAAGTCACCTCTAGTTCCTGTATTTTCATAGGTTTGAGCAATATGCTATTTCAGATTGCCCTTTCCATCAAACTTTTGGAACTTTGGAGGTTTGTACCCAGCAGGCATTCTCAGATTGTAAATTCTCTTATTGTACAACTTGGAGTACATAAAAGAAGTCAGTGATGGGCCTCCATACTGAGCTCTGATGGAGTTGTGATCATATCCTGCAGTTGTTGGACCGACAAGGAGGCAACAAAAGTTGATTGTTCCGATTGGTTTTCTTGCAACACGGTCTTCCCTTTGTTATTGGATTTAACAAGAGGAATTTGACTCGACTCAGCAGCTTCACGAGCTTGCATCTATTCTCTTAAGGTAATAATTTCATGATCCCACTCCTCTACAGCTTTCATTAGGAAATTTATCTTACTTTCCATCTCTGCCATGGCCAACTTAGTCGTTACATCAGCCATCATGATAGACACTATATCAAAGTATGATTCTTTCTCTGATAGATCAGAAGTAGAAGCAGAGTTGTCAAACAAGGGATTTTCTCTAATGGAGATTCCATCTTTAGGATATTCCATCAGCTGTTCCCAAATTTTCTCTGTGATGACAGAACCTATGTAAGTGTCGATTATGACGGTAGCTTTAGATGCAACTTTCTTTGGTGCCATTTATCGATTTGTTGACTTGGATGACGAGAGAGAGATGAGAGGTAGAGATGTCCCACTGGAAGTGCCAGTTTGTTTGCACGAGGTTTTTCGGAGAAACTTGCTTTGTGGAATTTGAACTTTTGTATTTGTATTGGCTTCAGTATAGCAAGTACAATCTCTAATATATAATTATTTGATGCGTTTAAAAAAAACTTTAATCATTAAGTTTGTTTATCTTTTTGGATGATTGACCTTTGGGCTTGTTGACCTTCTTAGATGATCGACTTTTGGGCTTGTTGATTTTCTTAGATGATCGGCCTTTAAGCTTGTTGATCTTCTTGGACGATCGACCTTTGAACTTTTTGATTTTCTTGGACAATTGGCCTTTGGGCTTGTTGATCTTCTTGGATGATCGACCTTTGGGCTTGATGATCTTCTTGGAGGATTAGTGTTCGCACGAGGCATCCGGAGAAACTTGTTTCGTAGTAGAACTTGAGATGGTATTGTGGTTGATGTTGATTTGATGTGATGTGGTTTGGTCTCTAGTACTTTATCCTCTGATTCTCTCTCGATTGAATGCGTACGTTTGATGTATAGAAGCAGAGCGTGTGGATGTTCTTGAGCTTGGAGTCTTAGAAGAATGCTTGTATCTTCAAAAAACTTCAGTCTTCAAGTGTGGTTAACTTCAGAAGTTTGGGCATTTTCTGATTGTCGGGAGAATTCTCTCTAGGTCATCTACAGTGTAGAATTGCTGACCTCTACAAATGGGGAGAGCTCCTCTATTTATAAAGTTCTCTGGTGGGCCTCGTGGACAATGACCCAGTTGGTCTATGGCTTGGCCTTTGGACCTAATTAGTTGGATTTGGGCTTGATTTGACGTGGGTCAAATTCAGCCTATTTTTGGGCTTAATTGAACAACCCAAATAATAATATCAAATTGGGTCAAATTAATCTTATATGATTCAACAGTCATGATGAAACCATGTGGCGTCATTGGAATTGTCTTAACTCCAATTTGGGACACATGTCAACTCTTGATTGGTCCTAAATCTGATGATTTGTAATTTCGTCATGAATGACGGGTAATTTGTGATTGGTCCAAAATTTCTCATTCAAAAATGTCTACTCAGATCAACTCAAATTATGTTATTATGTAAATGACATGCTTGAAAAATATTAAAGTGAAGCTAAATGAATGCCTTAGTGAATGAAATTTATATATTGTAAAATTTAGTCGATTTCAATTGTACTAAAAAATATTAAAAATTAAAAAAATATATAAACATTCTTATTGTAATATTTAAAACTCAAAATTTAAAATAAAAAAATTAGTACACATATTGAAAATTTGAAAAGTAAAATTTAAATAACATATAAATCAAAAATATAAAAAAGTTTAAAAATTTAAAATTAAAAATAAATATAAATATAGAAAAATATTTTTTTTTTGAAAATTAAACAAAATTAATAATGAAAAGAAATAAAAAAATAGAACAAATGGAAATAAATATAAAAAATAAAATGACATATCTAGGAACTTGAACACACAACCAAGATTAGAAGAAATGGTATTCCACAAAACGGAAAAAAATAAAGGAGTAATTAATTTATACTTTCTCAAATTTGAAAATTCTTAAACTTAGAAACAAGAATAGATAAGAAGAAATGAGAACAGGAAATGAGAAACAGAGAAATGTTATCAAATAGACCCTTTACATTTTCAAATTAATAAATTATAGAGGTAACAAATTTCTAGAATGAAAAAGAAAGGTTGGCCTCAAAATAGTCATAAATGACAAGGTTGTTAGTCATATGTATATATTATTACAAATACAAAGTTAGTCACAATGTTTGTTAAAATGCCTTGAATCATTTTGCTAGCGCTTCGAACAACCTAGGGTTTAGAGCAGTGTGATATATAAACTCTCTAATCTAGAGGCGCTGTTCTTGATGTGATTCTGAAAACATTCTCTCGAAATAATATTGTTCTCCCTCTGCCCGTGGACGTAGCTAACATACTGTTCGTGAACCATGTATATTTGTGTGTCGATTTTTCCCTACTTTACGTTCCTTTTTGTGTTCTTTAATTGCCGATTTTGCAACAAACTGTTATCAGAGCCTTGTTAGGGTTTTTTCGAAATTCCAAATTTGTTCGACAATTGAAGATGTCTGGCGTGAACGTAAAGATAAAAAAATTTACCGGGAGGAACAGTTTTGGTTTATGGCAGATCAAGATGCGATCCCTGCTAAAGCAGTAAAAGCTGTGGGCGCCGCTGACGGATAAGTCAAAGAAGGCTGCCGTGGATGACAAAGAGTGGTAGACTCTTGAGAAGAAGGCCCATTCGACGATCATGCTATGTTTGGCTGATGACGTCATCATCGAGGTCGCAGATGAAGAAATTGCCGCTGGCCTTTTGTTGAAGTTGGAGAGTTTTTACATGACGAAATCTGTAACCAAGAATTTGTTTCTGAATAAACGTTTGTATCATCTACGTATGCAGGAAGGTACGTCTCTACGAGACCATCTTTATGAATTAAATAAAATTTTATTAGATTTGCGTAATGTAGAGGTTAAAGTTGATGATGAGGATGCTGCCCTAATTCTGTTGACATCTTTGCCGCCGTCTTATGAGACTTTTGTTGACTCGTGTATTGGAGGGAAAGAAACTCTGACCTTAGAAGATACAAAGTCCACGTTGCTTATGAGAGAGGACCGTCAAAATGCAGGAAGTTCAGTTTCAAAAAGTCAGGCATCTGGGTTAGCTACTACAGGAAGCAAGGGACATAGGAATTCTAGTAAGCAGAAGTCGAATCAGAATAAAAGGTCTTGAAGTCAAAGGGTTCTAGATCAGATGATATTTGTTACTACTGTAAAAATAAGGGGCATTGGAAAACCGATTGTCCTAAGATAAAAAGGAATCAGGAAAAGAAGGAAAAGGGTGACAAAAGGGAAGCATTTGCCTCTGTTGCACAAGTTGAGATTGATTCTGAAGAAGTCGAGATCGATTCTAAAGGAGATCTAGCTTTAGTTGTGAATGAACAGTCACATTCTAATGATGTGTGGGTTCTTGATTCTGGGGCATCTTATCATATGTGCCCAAATAGAGAGTGGTTCTCAACCTATCAGCAAATAGATGGAGGGAATGTTAGCATGCCTAATGGTGCTGTGTGGAAGATAGTTGGAATCGGCTCAGTCAAGATACGAACACATAATGGTGCCTTCTACACTTTATAGGAGGTTAGGCATGTTCCACTAATGAAGAAGAGTTTGATATCCTTTAGTGTACACGATAGCAAGGGTTACAGTTTTGAAGGTAAGGTGGAGCAATGTATTTCTATAAGGGTTATGAGGTAGTTTTGAAAGGCATAAAGTGTGGAACACTGTATTTTCTATTATGTTCCACAATAACAGGTTATGCAGCTGTTGCATCGTTGGTCGTTCACAAGGATGATATGACTAAGTTATGGCATATGAGACTTGGCTATATGAGTGAAAAAGGGATGCAAATTCTGTCAAAAAGAGATCTTCTATGTGGGCAAAACGTACAGCATTTTGAATTTTGTGAACATTGTGTATTTGGGAAGCTTCATCGCAGCAAGTTTCCAAGAGGTGTTCATCGTACAAAAGGAACACTTGATTATATTCATTTAGACTGTTGGGGACCTTCCAAAGTTGATCATGAGGCAGTAGGTAAATTAGAACCAATAGCTAAAAGGGTATATTTTGTGGTTTGGGGATGGAGTTAAGGGATATAAAGTCTCTGGTTACCTTCTGAGAATAGAGATCCATACTTAGTAGAATGGATATTGATGAAA
>NC_052355.1:6757172-6854451 GCF_009727055.1 Benincasa hispida
AAAGAGAGAGAATCAATCAAGGGCATGAAACACATGGTCAATGGACACTAAGTATGATTATCTTATGGACATCTATTGTCAAAAATATTTATAATACTCCCTCAGATGCACATTATATATATGAAATAGGTCTCATTAAAACCTTACTAGGAAAAACCCCATGGGAAAAAAATCTTAATGAAATAAAAAGAGTACATATTTCATATAATCTAATACTCTTAAAAAAATATAGTATATTTTCATCCCCTCGTGGAAACATCACTTCAGATCTCTGAGTCACGGATTTCCAATATTGTGCACCAATTTCTCAAAGGTTGTGGTCTGTAATATTTTGTAAATAAGTCTACTAAGGTTATCCTTCGAACAAATTTGTTGTACAATGATGTCACCATTCTCTTCAAAATCATGAGTGTCGAAAAGCTCTAGTGAAATATGTTTTGTTCTATCTCCTTTCATATATCCTCCTTTGATTTGGGATATGCACGCCGTGTTCGTCTTCGTATAACATCTTTGGAAGATTTTTACTAAAAAACAAACCACATGTTCCATTTAATGTGCTAAGTCATTTATCTTAGACATACATATTCTCGACTAGCCTCGGGAAAATTCGAAAATCATAGGAATTTGAAGGAAGTAGCCGTTATGGTCTATTTCACTGATCGTCGTGATATAAAAAATTCTTCTCCATGTACTAAGTAACTTGTTTAAGATATAGCTTGTATGGGTTAGATAACTAACGTGTATCTTCACAACCAACTAAGACATAATTAGATTTATTATAATAAAATAAATCGATGTAAAATAATTCTCAATAAAACATACCATATATTTAACTCTACTTCAATATCCTCCTTTTGGAGGAATATCATATATATGTAATAAAATTACTGAAAAATACTACAAAATGCAGTGTATAAACTAGTCAAGCTTATATAAGTGCACTTATTTCTCAAAATTTATGATTTCTTCAGGACCTTAACATCCTTCACCATCCTTCTATTGGATATATCCTTTTCATATCGAGTGAAGGAACCATCATATGAGTATTCAGTGATGTACATAATCTAGAAAAGATCTTTAATGCATAAGATGCAATTCCATTTGTTTTTATACTTTATTTGCAAGCTAAGGAAAATTTTTACCATCTCAATTTCTTTCTTTAAAAAAATTCTATTGTCATTAAAATGTCTTCAGGAGTTTCTGCTCAACACATCAACATATAGTAAATCTCAGGTTGTGATTTCTCTATAAAAGAATTTGGACAAATATGGTTATTTTTGTATCCTCATACAAACAAATAATGAAGATGATTATATCACATTCGTCAAGAAATATTTTATAAGAATCTTTATGATATATATATGAGTACTCTAATGTTTGAATTATAAATTATGTTACCTTAATTGTTCAGTAATCTTCAATAAATAGATATCATTATTAAGATGTAATTACACAATTAGATAAATTGAATATCTCATGGTATTCATATAGCGACCATTAAAGAATATGTTTTCTTGTAATAATACTAGTCTATTGCGAGAATAATTGTGGGATCTGTCTTGTTTTATATCTTGTGACTTCACTCTATTTGCTTTACAAATACTCCACTTGTATCACACATGTTTGACATTCTCTGATGTCTGGACTACTTCTCCTCACAATTTGAAAAATGAGTTTATTTATATTGGATTGTTTCTTTCCACATAAGTCAATCCTTACTATGTCACTATTTTTCATATTCACTTCATAAATAACATCACGAGCAACATTGTAATGAAAAAGTGTTGTCAACTTATAATTTATTGAGATCTCATTATTATCCTCATTTATTTCAATATCCTAATGAGTTCTCATATCTAGGATTTCTTCTAGAACATTCATATTCTTTAGCTGAGTCATTATTGACTATTTCTTTTTCAAGGATTTTTATCTTTGAAACAGAATGGTCTGTCATGCTTTTGGCATGTCTCATACTTATTAGTGATAACTTCTTACATTGAATAGAGCTTTTGCAGCTGGTATATGTGACTTAGTCACTTTATTGGCATTTATGAATGCATCTAGTAAACTGATTTGCTATATTTGCAAATGAATTATTTTTGAACTTTAGGTTCACATTGATCTGTACGGGGATCTAAATGAGACAATAATGATACATTTCATGTAATTTCTTTTTTCAACTTTTTAATTCCTCCCCTAATTTAAAAATTTTGTCTCATTAAAATGAAAATTAGCAAATCGTGCAATAAATACATCACACGTCATGGGTTCAATATATTTAATAATTGATGGGGAATCATATCAACATATATTCCTAACCTCCTTTGAGAACCCATATTAGTACGTTGTGATGGAGCAATTGGAACATATACTGCACATCCAAAAATTCTCAAATGGAAAATATTTAGCTTATGACCATAAACTAATTGTAATGGCAAGTACATATGATAAGAAACTAGAATAATGTGTACAATTGACACCACATGCAAAATAGTATGTCCCCATACAAATGTTGAAAGCTAACTCTTATAAGCAATGGTTTAACAATTAATTGCAAATGTTTTATGAATGATCTGCTAAACCATTTTGTGTATGAACATGAGGTACAGGATGTTCAACACTTATTCTAAATGACATACAATAATTATCATAATCTGTGGGATGTAAATTCACCGACATTATTAAGATGAATGGTCTTCATTGTATAATTAGAAAATTGCGCTCTTAACTTAATTTTTTGAGTAAATAATCTTGCATATGCATGATTTTGATTGATAATAAATACACATGTGACCATCTGCTTGATGCATCTATTAATACCATAAAATATCTAAATGGTCCATTCCGTAGATTAACAGGTCTACATATATCTGTTGGGATTGATGTCGTAAATCTCATATAGTATGTAATTGTATTTGTACAAACATCTTATTTATCTAATGATTTTTATTTGACATTTAGTTGCATTAAACCCACAAACCAATAAACTAACATCCAAGGATATCTTGTAGCTTAAACATTTATGTAGAGAAATACTGGTGGATCATGTATAAGTGATTACTAAATGGTCTATAGTAGATGGATAAGGCTGGATACCTTATCCTAGTGACACTATGAGTACAACCACTTTGTAGAGTTTACAATTGTTGCAAAGTGCTGCAAATGATTTGATCTCTGATCATTCATGTGGAGACATATGAACGAAGGTATTCTATACCAAGTGTTTGTGAACTCCTGTCTATGAAGGGGGTACATTGATTTGAATAGGTGAAAGTGGCTGATTGCCAACTCAACAAGCCTACAATTTTTGGGGATTTATCTGATTGAGGAGCTAGGAACACAACTTCACAAGATTTTGATTGGGGTTGATAAGAGTGATTCTGGGCTGATTGTGACGAGAAGAATCGATCAAGAATGGCCGTTTTGTTGAAGACGCAATCCGGAATTCGTGGCGAGAGTCAAGAGATCGTGATTGAGGGAGATGTGTTCTTCTATGTTTATATTATTGTGGCTAAACTCTTTCTAGGGTGGTTGTAATTTTTAGGGATGTTACTTTTGGTATTTGAATTTAGATTGATTGGTTTTGTATAGATTACTAATTGTTTGCACTTAATGCTTTTGATTAACTGGCCATTAATTCTTTATCTGTGTGTGAATCATGGCTTGAAGGGAAAATGACTAAAAGATGTTTTACTAGAAATTTCACAGGGCCAAAGAACCCTTAGAGCTAGTACATTTAAACTTGTGGTCCAATTAATGTAAACGAAGAGGAGGGTTTGAATATTTCACCACCTTCCAGATGATTATTCAAGAATATGGGTATGTTTATTTAATGCAACATAAGTGTTGAATCATTTGAAAAGTTCTAAAGTTCAAGGCGAACTTGAAAATGTATTAAGTAAAACAATTAAGACATTTCAACATGATCTAGGTGGAGAGTTTTTTTTACCTTACATCCCATTACTATTTGATACACCATGGAATAGTATCCCAACTCTCAGCATTTGGTACACCTCAATAGAATGGTGTTATCAGAAAGGAGAAGTCAAACTCTGTTAGACATGGTTTGGTCTATGACGAGTTACGCTTCCTTACCTGATTCGTTTTGGGGTTTTGTAGTAAGACTACAACGTATATTTTGAACTTTGTTCCATCCAAGAGTGTTACGAGAACAAATTTGAAGTTATGGGATAGCCATAAGAATAGTTTACGTCATTTCAGAATCTGGAGTTGTCCAACATATGTACTTGAGGCAAATTCTAAGAAACTAGAACCTCGTTCAAATATGTGCCTATTATAGGCTACTCCAAAAGAACGAGAGTGTTTACTTCTTCGTCCCTAAGGAGAATAAAGTGTTTGTGTCAGCAAATGCTTCTTTTCTAGAAGAATACCACATAAGGGAGCAGAAGCCCCACAATAAAATAGTGTTCAAGAAAATTTCCAAAGAAACTACTGAAACTTCAACAAGAGTTGTTGAAGAAACAAAAACCTCAACAAGAGTGTTGGAAGTTGGATCATCTAGTAAGTCAAATCCACCTTTAGTGTTGAGAAAACCTCAATGTAGTGGGAGCATTGCGAACCCACCTGTCCATTATATGGGTTTAACAAAAATCATAGCTATGGTAGCTGATAGAGATGTTAGGGATCAATTGTCTTACAAGAAGGCAATGGAGGATGTTGACAAAGATGAATGGATCAAAGTTATGGATCTCGAAATGGAGTCGACGCACTTCAATTCGGTTTGGGATCATGTAGATCAACCTGATGGGGTTAAACCTATAGGTTGCAAATAGATCTACATGAGAAAACGGGGTGCTGATGGGAAAGTGTAAACCTTCAAGGCTAGACTAGTGGCAAAGGGTTATACCCAAGTTGAGGGAGTTGACTATGAGGAGACTTTCTCAACTATTGCCATGTTAAAGTCTATCTAGATCCTTCTATCCATTGCCTCATATTATATCTACGAGATCTGGAAAATGGACATCAAGACTGCTATGGAAATCTTGAGGAACCATTTATATGGAATTACTTGAGGGATTCATAACCTAAGGTCATGAGAAAAAGGTTTGTAGGCTTAATTGGTCCATTTATGGATGAAACGAGCTTCTTGATCTTGGAACAAAATATTTGATACTGCAATCAAATCTTATGACTTTAATCAGAATGTTGAGGAGCATTGTGTATACAAGAAGATCATCAACAGTTTAGTAGCTTTTGTAGTGTTTTATGTTGACGATATCCTACTAATTGGGAATGATGTAGGTCTATTGACTGAATTTAGGAACTAGCTAGTGACGCAATTCCAATTGAAAGATTTTTGGTGAGGTTAAGTTTGTTTTAGGAATTTAGATCTATAGAGATCTAAAAAACAAAATGCTAGCTCTGTCTCAAGCAACGTACATTAACAAAATGTTGTCAAGCATTCGATGCATCCAAGAGATGTTTACTACCTTTTAGGCATGAAGTTATATTGTCTAAGGAAGAGTATCCTAAGACACCTCAAGAGGTTGAGGAAATGAGACGGATCCCTCATGCATCGATTATTGGCAACCTGATGTATGCGATGTTATGTACTAGACCTAACATCTTCTATACGGTGAGGATAGTCAGGAGATATCAGTCTAATCTAGGATATGATGACTGCATCATCGCTAATAATATCCTCATGTATCTACAGAGAAAGAGGGACTACATACTCGTGTATGGTTCTAAGGATCTTATCCTTATAGAAGACATAGACCCTGATTTCCAGACTGATAAGGATTCTAGGAAATCCACATCAGGATCAGTGTTCATGCTTAATGGAGGGGCAATAGTCTGAAGAAGCACCAAGAAAGGGTGCATTACTAACTCCACCATGGAAGTTGAGTACGTAGCAGCTTGCGAAGCTGCTAAGGAAGCTATATAGCTCAGGAAATTCATGACTGATCAAGAAGTGGTTCCATACCTATCAAAGCCCATCACCCTTTATTTTGATAATAGTGGTATTGTGGCTAATTCTAGAGAGCCTAGGAGTCACAAGCGTCGGAAGCTTATATAGCGGAAGTATCATCTCAACCGAGAGATCGTGCTTCAAGGAGACGTGATTGTCATGCAGATAGCTTCGGAGCACAACATTTTTTATTTGTTTACAAAGGCCCTCATGACTAAGGTGTTTGAGGGTCACCTGCAGCGTATGGGTCTATGGGACAAGCCATGTTTAGACTAAGGCAAATGAGAGATTTATACTGGCCATTTATGCCCTAGTTTATTGTTTTGTGTACTTTGTATATTAATTTGACTTTTATATTGTATACCCCACAAGATTTAGGTCAACTGGGAGATTGTTGGGGTTGATGCCCAAAAATCTCGTAGGGTTCTATAGTTTGAAATTCTATTGTACAAACATTTTATTTATCTAATAAAATATATGATATTTTATTTGATATTTAGTTGCATTAAACCCACAAACCAATAAAATAATATCCAAGGTTATCATCTATAGCTTAAACATGTATGTAGAGACATATGGGTGGATCATGATTAAGTGATTACCTAAATGGTTTGTAGTAGATGAATATGGCTGGATACCTTATCCTGGTGAAACTACGAGAACGACTCGCTTCATAGATGTTACAATTGTTATAAAGTGTTACAAATGATCTGATCCTGATCATTCATGTGGAGACATGTAAACAGAGGTATTCTATACAAAAGAGTTTATATAAGACCGGACCATGAAATGTTTAAAGTATTATATAATGTCGTTCACAATAGAGACTTACATTTCACCAGGATGGAGATAACATGACTTAAATGTTGAGTGAGTTGTGAACTCTTACCTATGAAGGCGACCCTTTGATTTGTATGGGTGAGAATGATCAGATTGACGACTCAACAAGCCTATCATTTTGGGGATTCTTCTGATTGGGAAGCTGGGAACACAGCTACACAAGAAGGAATTCACTCATTCCCCAATGTCGAGGTAAGTAGATAAATTTCTCCTTTAACGACTGATTTCAGCGATTGAACAATGTCGCGCCACACCCTCTCCTGGCCCGATAGGGGTTTGGTCGTAGTTGGTGAATGATCCCTATGAAGGATCCACAATAGAAGCGGATCGTCCCAACTCCCAAAATTTCACAGAATACTAAATTTTACAGTACACATAGATTATGCATCTAAAATTTACAGCATACATACACTAAATAATAGAGAAAGAAAAACAGGGTTCACAACCTTTACCTTTAAACAATAGTCTTCAATGGATTCCCTCGAGTCGGTGAACACCACCATAAATGACAACCTTGATATTCTCTGGATGAGAATCCATGAGGAGTGGGGTTATGTCTATTTTGGTTGAAAGGAAATTGAGAGAGAGGTAAGAAGAAGGAAAAAGACAGTGATCTCTCTGTGTGATTTTTCTTTTCTGTCTTTATATCTCTTCACCACCCAGGGAGAAGAAGACGTAAAAAAATCTAATTTCCCGCTACACGATATGGAGAGAGAGGGGGGAGAGGGAGGGGAAAGGGAGTTACAAATCCCTCTCATTAATTATTTAAAAAATAATAAATTAAATTAAATTAAATTAATTAATAAATTATTTTAATAAAATAATTTAATATATATATATCTTTATATATATATCAAATATAACAAATAACTTATAGTTTATATATTGTATCAAATACAATATAACCTATAGTTTTTTCTCTCACCAATGACATTTAATATAAATCACATTTATATTAAATTTAACAACATGAATCCAATTCATATAATTAATATTTGAATCATATACAAATATTCATTTTCTGTCATTAATATTATAATGTATCAAATACATTATAGTAATTATATTATATATAATTAAAATTTAATTAATCATATCATATATAATTAATTCCCTCAATAATTAATTTGAACAATTAAAATAAATCCAAAAAAATGATTCTCATTAATTCTCGTTGTGCTACAGAGGAGATCTCATGGATCTGTAGTTTGAAACCCAACAAAACGTGAATAATTAATTAGACTCTTTAAGTAAATTATTCACCATCCATTAACTGTCGGGCACTCCACTAAAGACCGACAACTGCACTCTTCGCACTACGGATATATTTTTGTGTCCATTGAATATAACTAATCAACAGTACAATGACCCTTCACAAATTACTTGTAAGTACCGTTGGGCCAAAATTACTATTTTGTCCCTGTACTTACATCTAACTACTTAAATACCACTGATCCCTCTAATGAACAATAAATCATTGTCCAAATATGACCAAACCCCTCTCGAGCAAAGAGAAGGTGTGGCACCACATTGTTCAAGTCATGGAATCAGCTCTTAAGGGAGCAATTTATCTACTTACCTTGGCGTTGGGGAATGAGTGAATTTCTTCTTGTGTAGCTGTGTTCCCAACTCCCCAATCAGACGAATCCTCAAAATGATAGGCTTATTGAGTCGAGGATCTGGCCATTCTCACCCATACAAATCAAAGGGCGGCCTTCATAAGCAGGAGTTCACAACTCACTTAAGATTTATGTTATGTTACCTATGGTCATATTAGTGAAATGTAAGTCTCTATTATGAATGACATTATATAATAATTTAAACATTTCGTGGTCTGGTCTTATACAAACTCCTTTATATGGAATACCCCTCTCGAGATTTAGGACATCAACCTTAATAGTTAGACTATGATTTATTATTCATTAGAGGGATCAATGGTGTTTAAGAAGTTAGATGTAACTACTTGGGAAAAATAGTAATTTTGGCTTAATGCGTGAATAACCTCCAATGAATTGATAAGGCTATTGCCATTTAACGCTTAGTTTTATCTGGTTGAACCCAAGTGCAAATTCAACCAGAGTCCCGGTGAGTCCAGGGTCGAACACAGGGATTGCTTGCTAACGTCTGGTGAAGCTATAGATATGATCGTAGTGGAAATTGAAATGTTCGGAAGGGTTGAGTGAATAATCTATTTTGAATCTATGTACTATGCGATGAAAATTATGTCTAAATGAAACAGTGTAAATTTAATGACAGATATATGATGAAAGGGTTTAGATGAATTATCTCTAACACTACCTAAACAATTAAATGGATTATGCGATCAAGCGATGCACTCAATATTAAGTCCAAGAATTCTCAATATATATATCCACATTATCTTATGTCTAAGATGCATTAGATGAGTGGAATGTGTAGAGGATATACTTATTTCTAAGAATTATTGTGAACCCCGAATCCTAATTTCTCTACTTGGGTATGTTCCCTACTAAGACTAGTGTGATGAGTAGGTTGATATGGAAACTAGTGTGGAATGGTAGAGGAAAAGTGGAGATTTGAAGAAAAGAAGAAACGTGGAAATTTGGCTAAGTATAGAAAATATTGTGATGATGCGTTTGAAGGCTGGTATTGATGCGTTGGAAGGGTTGTTGGTGAGGGCATGGGGCTGAAGAAGGAAAATGGAGATGACGCGTTGGAAGGAATAAGGGTAGGCAAGGCATGCGTTGAAAGGCAACCATGCATCAAGCAGCCTCGACCAGTGCCCTTGCCTGATGCATCGAGCGGCCAACCAAGCGCCCCAGCCATGCGTCGAGCAACCTTGGTTAGACGCTCTGCCCATGCATCGAGCAGCCTCGGCCAGACGCCCTGCCATGCGTCGAGTGGCCACGCACATGCGTTGAGCACACTGCCGAGTAGCCATGCCCGTGCTTCGAGGTGCCCTGCCATGCAGCCAAGTGCACAGCCCATGCAGCCGAGCGAGTGAGCGATAGCCAGCATACACCGCACGCCCATGCGTCGAAGTAGTGCGCCCATGCGTCGAGCGACCATCCTATGCAGCACGCCTATGCGTTGGTGGCCAGCACCATGCGCCCATGCCAAGCAAACCGTGCAATGCTACCTAGTGAGCCATGTGTCGAGGATGGACGGTCACCCTATGCGTTGGTGATGGTTAGCTCTTTGTGATGGCTAAGTTGAATTGAAATGGTAGTAAATTGGCTTACTATGCGTTGATGATAGGCTATGCCTTGAGTATGGATTATGTGTTGAACATCCAAGAGTTGGACGCATACAAAGGATGAGATCACATGGGAAACGTCATCAAACCATGTGTCTTCTTGGGAGGAAAGCCTTAAGCCTTAGGAATTTAAGGTGGTGGCATCATATTGGAAGCTCATGCATTGGCTACACAGGAGGAAGACACTTAGGTTGTGCTGATCAAAATGATGTGTTGGTAGTGTGTGGGAGAAACACTTGGCCATGCAACCAAGTAGGTGGTGTCAACTCTGGAGAAGGTTTGGATGCCTATAAATAGGGCCAAAAGACATCATTTTTAGATCACAATTCAGAAATACCGTAAAAAGAGTGGGAGATTTGAGCAAATCTTGTGTTGGAGCCAAATCCATGCGTTAGTCATAGAGGACGCATTGGATAGTGAAGTCTGAAGACGATGCATCAAATTGGGACGAAGAGTTCTCCCAATTTACTCGTGCGTTTAGAGTGATTTCAAATCCACCTAAAATCTCTGAGAGTTTAGTTTTCAGGGTAGGGGTTCCGGAGGAAAAGCTCAAAGGGATCGGGCTGAAAACAGAGAAGAATACAGAAGGGCAGGATGTCGGATCATTTTGGGCCAGTCTTGAAGATTCTGTGATTCCGACCAAACCACCAGAGGTTCTGAGCTAAAATTATAGGGTAAGCTTCCTGAGACATTTCAGAACATGTTTGTAGAAGGAAGTATCTCAAAATAAGGTTTAGAACTATGAGTAATCTAAGCTGTAATTTGAATATGGATTCTAGGAGTGAAAAGGGAGCCCAAGGTAGAAAAGGGAGCTACTAGAGTGAAAAGATCCTAAGCAATCAAGGTGAGTGGCTAAAATATTTTGACTAAAACATTTTCTTAAAATGTTTGATTACAACATGTTATAGAAAGCATGTTTTAAAGAAGATTATTCTCATGCCAGCTAGTTTTACAAAGTGATTTCCAAGCAAACTATGAATTATGTTTTAAACGCATGCATGTGTGAGAAATTGTTGAAAAGCAATTTATATGTGTTAGATATACTTTAGGCACTGCATTAGTACCTTTAAGCCATTTTTATATGTATTATACTTTACATGCTTTAATGAGAAAGTCATTTATGACTAATTTTACTTAAAACGCGATACGAAGGACATTTGAGAATGTATCCGCCCAACTAGATACTAAAGGACATTTGAGAAGGTATCTATTGGTACTGAAGGAGTTTGAGAAGGTACCAAACCAACCAGATACTAAGGACGTTTGAGAAGGTATCTGAATAGAAGTACCTAAGGTATGACGGTACTTAGTATGGCCATTGCACGTAGGTAGTTAGAGTCAGAGATTGAGCAAAAGGGTTCTCTCTTGACTAGCAATTGGTGTTGGGATTGTTTTATCCACAGTAAGGGTTATTCTAACTGAGAAAATAGTTTTACTGTAATATGATTAAAAAGCTTTATATATTTTATGCTTGGAAAATGTTTATACTGCATTACAAGTACTGTAGAAGCTTATATTTCAGTTAAACTCTTTATTGAGATTTTCATGAGAATCAATTATCTTTCTTAAGTCACTCACTAGGCGTAAGCTCACCCGTTTTCAAATGTTTTCTTTTTCCCCCCCCCCCTCCACAGGTAGCGATCAAATTCTCTAAAGATAGTCTGCATCTGCTTTGCCAATAAAGAGATAAAGAGATTGTAACCCTTTGTTTAGGTGGTTACTATTAATATTATACACATGTTATGTTGTTCATATAGGGACTAGAGTTTTTTTGGTTCTGGAACTTATGAATCTAGTGTTGTAATGACTTTTAAATATGTTATTTTCCTGAATTAATAAATTTTGGCCTAAAGATATTCCGTTGTATATGAGTTTTATATTGTATCAAAGTTATTCTGCAACAGTTAGTAGGTAGTAAGTTTCCACAGGGTTGATAACTGCTACAGTCACGCCCTTTCCTAGGCTAAGAGGGTGGTCTGGGGGGGTGTGACAATTATCTTATCTTATTTTATGAAATAAAAATAGGTCTTTCAAACATAGATTAAATTTTACTTCGAACAATATCTGAATTGATTCAAGCAAGTCATATAAGCATGCATAAGACATGTTTATCGCATGATTCTCTAGTTGTTTAGTAGTGTGAGCTGCACACTTCTCAACCCATTTGACAAATTAGTTACGCATGATATTGATGGAAAAGATGGACAAAAGATAAGATGAACATGTATTCATATTGCATAGTCTTAATTTGTCAATAATGATAGTACAATGCAAATATACAAAAGAAAAGAAAAGAGTATAGAATCAATTCATAGTTTGCAATGCCTTGCTCCCTACGATTCATTTGATGACTGCTTCACTTAGAACATTAAACTGTGGTATCCTTCTTCCTCTCTCTCAGGAATCCTAAGCTTTCACTAAGGAATTTCTATGAAACAATAGGAAGGTTTTTTAGCAAAGTTTCCTCTCTTAATTTTTTTGCCTCCCACTATTGATATTTTTGCATGAAAATTGCATGGGTATTTATAGGCGTTCGTTGACACTTTTCTTCTTTCTTTTATTCTTTTTTTAATTTATTTTATCTTTCTTATGATTGCATTGATAGAGCGCATTAAATTCCATATCCTGTCGAGCTGTCTGCAACGTGTCAGAGATTCATTGAATCTTCACAAAGTTCTCTTGCCGGCTACCAATGCAATCTGTGATTTGACTCCCACCGCCCATGTCATGTCAAGCCTCATCGGTTATAGCAATGCGATCTTCCGCTTTTCTTACAATTTTTGCTTAATCCCCTCAGTGGGTGCTTGGCTTATGCGATCTTGCGTTCATCTGGTTGTGATGAAAGGTATTCTATACAAAGATAGCAATATCAATCCGAAATTTAGATATGTTTGATATTAAGAGTGTGTGATCACATACTCCATTTTTTTTTTATAATTCTTTGGTAAAGAATGTCGAAACTTCATGCCTTTCTTTTATTATTTTTTTTTACATGGAAGAGATGCAATAACTTGTATTCTTTACAAGTTATCATGGCCCAGCTGTACTTACAAGCAATTTGTGAAGGGTTATTGAACCGTTGACTGGTTATATCCAATAAACATAGACATATAAATAGTTAAAAGAAAAGAAAAGAAAAGAGTATAGAATCAAGTCGTGGTCTGCATGGCCCTACTCTCTACGACTCATTTGATGACTGTTCCTTAGAACATTAAACAGTGGTATCCTTCTTCCTCTCTCACAGGGATCCTAAACTCTCACTAGGGAATTTCTATGGAAAAATAGGAATGTTTTTTTAGCAGAGATTTCCTCTCATAATTTTCTCGTCTCCCACTATTGTTATTTTTTCATGAAAATTGCATGGGTATTTATAGGCATCGAGGATGCTTTTCTTCTTATTTTTTTTGTTTTTATTTTATTTCATGATTGCATTGATAGGGTGCATTAAATTCCATATCCTGTCACGCCATCTACAACGTGTCAGAGATTTATTGAATCTTTACAAAGTTCTCTTGTCAGCTACCAACGGAGTCTTGATTTGACTCCACCGCTCATGTCATGTCATGCCCCATCGTTATTAGCAATGCGATCATCCGCTTTTCTGGCAATTCTTGCTTGATCGTGTCAGTGGGTGCTTGGCTTTTGCGATCTTGCATTCATCTGGTTGTGCTAATGGTATTCTGCACAAAGATAGCAATATCAGTCCGAAATTTAGATATGTTAGATATTGAGAGTGGTGTGATCGCATACTCCATTTTTTTGTATAAATTCTTTGGTAAAGAATGACGAGACTTCATGCCTTTCTCTTATTTTTTTTACATGGAAGAGATACAATAACCTTATTTCTTATAAGTTATCATGGTCTAGCTGTACTTACGAGCAATTTATATAGTGTCATTGTACTGTTGACTGGTTATATCCAATAAACACATAAATATATTTGTAGTGCAAAGAGCAGAGTTTTCAGTTTTTAGTGGAGTGTCCGATAGTTAACAGATGGTAAATAAAATAATTTAATGAAAGGAATTTAATTAATATTCACGTACTGTTGAAGCTTCAAGCTATAGGTCCATGAGGTCCCCACTATAGCTCAACGGAAATTAATGAGAATTAATGTTGGATTAATTTATACTTTTCAAATTTACTGAGGGAATTAATTATATGTTAATTAATTTAATCTAAATATATATGATATAATTACTATAATGTATTTGATACACTATAATATAAAGTTTATTTGAGAGGAAATAAATAAGAATATGATTGAAATATTATATTGTGAATTGGATTCATATAATTAAATTTAATATAAATGGGATTTATATTAAATATCGTTGTTGAGAGAGTTAAACTATAGGTTATATTAGTATACAATATTAAACTATAAGTTATATGCTATATTGATATAACATATAGTTTAATATATGTTATATGATAAAGTGGTTATCATATAAATATGTATTAAAGTTTTTATTCAAATTAATTCAATTTATTAATTTTGTTTTTTTTTTTTTTAAAAAAAAAGAATTTTTAGGGAGAAAGTTATAAATCTCTTCCCCTTTTTCTCTCTAGAATGTGATAGTGGGATGGAGGATGTTATTCTTCATTCATCTTATTCAACCTGAAAAAATTACAGAATTCTGTAAGTTATATATATATATATATATAATATTTATTAAATCTCGTTCACAATTTTCTCCTCCTCTCTACTCCCTCAAATCCCTCTTACAAAATAACCAGAGCCCACGCAAAACACCTGGGTTCTCACCAAGAGAATACAAGGTTTCCATCATGGTAGTGTCCTTCTGATCGAAGGATCCTTCTTGAAGAATAGTTCTTCAAAGGTAAGGGTTTTTAAACTCATTTACTCTTCTATAATTCTTTTTGAGCATGCTGAAATTTTATCCTAAATGCATAACTTTTTTTATTTGTTGTGTTAAAATTTAATTCTGTAAACTCTGGATTTGGGCCCGATCCCGTTTTCTACTCAAGAACCTTCAATGGTTCTTTCAATATCACCATAAATTCATTTCAAAATGCAGGTGATTCAGTCTCCATTATTGACTGATGATGGCCTAATGATTAATTTGCTTTGAGAGCAAGCATCATGTGATAATTCATTCTATTGAAGAATCTTCTAGCACTTCAATAGATGTCCATTTGAATTGTCAATAATTCTTCTCATCATTATAGACGTTGGATGACCTAATATAACATGCCAAATTGTAAATGTCTGGATTCATGAACTTCAAATTCATTGTTGCATATGTTTCAATTACTCGTATATCAGTATATATAATCCAGAAGATAAAACAGACAACTTTTCCAATATACGTTTTTGAGATGAGACAATATTTATGATATAAAGAACTCTATATTATCTTTTCTAACAGTCTCAATATGATTTAACATACATTTAAAACTAAGCATATTTCTTTTTTATTGATTAGATAAAATAATATTTACTTTTTCAAAGCCTTCAATAGGTTTGCAGATCTTATATTGTATTGACTTTTTTTTCCAGCATTGTCAGTTTTGAAAAATATTTTCTACTTGTATGTATTATATATGTAGCTGAACTATCTGTCAATATAGATCTTCATTATTCACTTTCGTGTCACCCAACATATGAAAATGAAACAAGATTTCTTCATTAAAATAAGAAAAACAACACTTGGAATGTACAAAATTTAATATTAAACAAAGAAAAAACACATGAAAAAAAAAACCATATTAATACTAAATATTGGACAAAATCAAAAGAAACGCTTGTTATGCCATCAATTGTGCGAATTTCTCTTCAGGAGATTTGAAAAAAAAAATGTTCACACTCAAATATTTTATATTGGATGGGTAAAATATGTCATTATCATGGTATGCAAAATTTACTTCCACATTTCCCCCTTTTTCCTTCAAGGAGGCTCGATAGAGTGCTAACTGTTTTTGATGAAGACTGGTACGTGACCACTATCCAGTCATTCTATATCGGAAGTATTTATTTTCAACACTTTTTGAACTCTTATCTTGTAGAGCTTTTCCTTTGTGATCATCATTTTGTGTGGTTCTTTTGAAATTTTAATGATTAGAACAACCACCACGGAAATAATAATTATTTCTTCCTCTGCACGGTCACGACCTGGCCACAATTATTAACATTCACAACATTCACATTAGGGAATGGTGTTGTTCCAGTTGGTCAAGATTTATTTTAAAAAACTCGTCTTTTGTTCGAACGCGAGAAGACATGAAATTAATTTGAATATTATTTAAAATCTTTCTCTTGATATTGCTACTACAAGAGCATATCTGAAATGTAGAAAAAGTATCTTCTCCAACATATTGGTTAAAATTTTGGAGGCACAAGTAGATTCATTTACGACGAGTTTTAGGAAGAAAAATAATTTTCCGATGATCACATTTTTATGGCATCCAGGTGTATTTTGCACCAAACACTAATGAAAAATAATTTTATAATATTTTCATAATAACACTATTACAAAATATTATACCTATATTAGAAATTTAATATGTATAAAAAATGTAAATAAAATTTAATTTATTAATTACAACGAAGAGAGAAAAAACGACATACCTTTAGGACTTACCTTTTGCGAGAAAAATGATAGGAACTCGTGTGTGTTGTGAACTTGCGGAGTATAATGGAACACGGATACTAATAAAATATAATACTAAAATAAAATAAAATATAATATAATGAAAATAAATAAATATTAAAATAAATTAAACATATATATAAATATATGAAATAAATAAAAAAACAAAGTAAATAAAATAAAAATGATGAATTTCTTACTTTCTCTACTTTCTCTACTTTCTCCAATTTTTTGGATTTTGACCAATGCATGTGTTTTCCAAAACCTACCAAATGCCACTATTTATAGGCAATTTGACAAGTAGAGAGTGGATTACTTAAGTCTTTAGTGTTAATGTTTATTAATTTTTTTTCAAAAGAATAGTAAAAATTGTAATTAATTTATTATCATTAATTCTTTATTCGCTATTATAGTTAATCTTAAAATAATCACTTCATAATTATTTTAATTTAATTACTTAAAATTTAACTTCAAATACAACAGTCAACATTAGTAAAAATTCCGAGGTAGAACTTTATAATTTTAAAACTTGGAGTCAAATGAAAACTAATATCAAAATTCATCGGTAAAAATTTAACATTTTAAATCTTGAAAGCCAAATCCAAAAAGAAACCAAGGTTTAAGAAATGTATATTATTGAAAATTTAGGGACTAAATTGATATTTTTTCTCTAAAAACAATTATCAAACAAAGTATCAAGTCTTCAAAAAAACCACCACACTTTAATTTCCTGTAATATTCTAAAGGAAAAAAAGTTTCAAAAGGTACCAATAAGAAAAAATGAATTAAATAATAAAGTTATTCGAGGAAGCAACAACATTGTTATTTAAATAAGAACAAAAAAGAAATTATTAAAAAAAAAAACATATAATAAAAAAATTAATCCCTAGGGTATAAAAAAGAAGGCATTGTGTATTATTGTGTGTGTGAATTCTGTAAACAATGGCTCTTATTGGAAAGCTTGTGAGTGAATTAGAAATCCATTCAAATGCAAACAAATTTTACAATTTCTTCAAACATCAAATATTCCATATTCCAAGCCTTTCTCCAAAGTTGATCCAAAAAGTTAAAGTTCATGAAGAGGATTGGAACACCCATGCTCACGTCTCCACCAAAATTTGGATTTACACTATTGGTATGTATAAATTTGCAGTAAGCATCACTCGGTCAGAATCGTTTTTTCGACTAAATCACTACCGAACCGACTATAATCGGTTTAGTAAATGTTCAAAAGGACTTCAACCATTGAGGAGTAAAGGTCTACCGGTTGGTTTTATTCTTTAATTTTTTTTTTTTATTTGTGTGATATATTTGGAATACTATTGATACACACTTGATACACTATTGATAAATACTTGATACAATTTTTGAAGTTTTTCAACTTGGAATTTTCTCATATCGACACTTACTGACTCCTCTCCATCTCCGACCGACCAACTTCAATTTAATTGGTCGGCTCGATTTTTAAATCTATCACGCTCATCCCTGAAAACAATCACAAGAACAACCACGATCAAACACGAACTCTAATACGATTAGGAGCACAAACACTTGTTTCTCTTTTTGGTTATTTTAGTTTCATGAAAATGACTCATCTGAAACAGTGGATGCCTTTTGCGTTGTTATTTGATTTGTTAAGATGGTAAAGCAGAAGTTTTCAAAGAGCGAGTGGAGTTCGATGACAAGAAATTAGTGATGACCTTGGTTGGATTGGAAGGAGGTGTGTTTAAGCATTACAAAACTTTCAAGCTTACATATCAAATTGTGCCAAAAGAACCTGAGCGTAGTTTGGTAATATTGATCTTGGAATATGAGAAGCTTGATGATGGCTCTACTTATCCTTATAAATACACTGATCTATTGAGTAACATCATCAAAGATATTGAATCACACCTTAAATAATAACATCGCATGACTCGATTTGAGCTTCGTGTTTCTTAACGATTTGATATGATTTACGATTGTGTCAGATTTATAATTATTAGAGATTTTGAGTGTTATGTAAGAAGTAAATAATAATTATCCTCATCCCATAAATGTATGAAGCTCAATTATAGTGTTTGCTTATATTTACTATATATTTTTGTATATTTATAGATAAATTCCATAGTCTTAGGCTTCTTTTTATTTATTTATTTTTTGTGCTGCTCGCTGAAATTTGATGGCCAATTTCTTTCAATGTCTGAATGTTCGAGAAAATTATAAATGAAATATATAATCGATTGAAAAATTCGTTTAATCACAAACAAAAGAGTTGTTCGATCGTCTTGTGGAACATTACTAAAAAAAGTTGTATTACTTGACATTTATAATTTTTAAATACTTGATGTTTTAAAAAATAACGTCAAATAATTACTTTTTTTGGGGAAAACATCAAGAATAGTGTTTAAAAAGGGAATGTTTTTGTAAAATTTCTAACTGTAACTTGACGTTTTTTGAATGTCAAGTTAAATAAACTTTTACCTGGCTCTAATTACATATTAAGAACAGCACTTATTTTATTGTATTTTAAATTGACATGTTTTAAATATCAAGAAAAAATATTGATTCTTTTATAAAAAATATTGATGTTTTGAGTTATAGTGGGTAGGGAAGAGAGAAATTTTATGTTATTTTGAAACTATTTTACCTAGCTTTGTTGGATTTCCTGTCCATTTTCTTCTCTTGTGATGTTATCCCAAAAAACTTTCCACCCACCTTAATTTCACTCTCTCTGTTCAAAAAAATTTGTTGAAATTTCTCTAGCTCCTCATCCTTTCTTTTACTAGTAGATCTTTGTTTGGATTTCGAGACTAGCATGTCATGAGTGCTCTCGACTTGATCAAAAATAATTTATTTTCATCGATCCAAGGCTTATACTACAAATATAGCAGTAAGACCGAGGTCGAATCCACAAGGAGACTGTCGAATTAACTTAGACCAATTAATGAATTCCAAGTAAATATGGGGGTTTTGATGATTCTTTATTTTGTTTACAAAATAAATTAAAAATCAAACAAAGAATAATAAATAAAAGTTAGCACAGAAAAGAGGATTGAATCAAATTAATGGAAAAATCTTGGGATTAGTTGCATGCTTTTTATTTTCTATCATTAGTTACTAGTTAATTCATTCAATTATGTGAACCCTTCAACCTATTACAAATTCTAATAGCCCAATTAACCAATTTTGATAATAATTTAAATCAGCCCTAATTTAGTTTTAAACTTTTCCTTCTCAACGACATATGAGTTCAAACAGAAAAACATTAAGTAAAGGGTTCAATTGCTGAGACACACTACAAGTCGGACTATCACATCTTATGGTATGATTTATTTGAGAAAGATTATACTAGGGCATACATGAATTTGGCCAGAAAAAGTCTTAACCCTAAACATGCAATCCAAATACGTGCAACTTAATCACTCAATTATGTTTAGGCTAGAATGACATTACATGCAAGAAATTCAATAAATTAGTTTGTCAGAAAAATTCACCAAATTTCTATTATTAATAAATCAGATCCACCCAAAAGGCTCACAACAATTGAATAAATTAAATAGTATGTCATAAATTAAGGCATACAAACTATCCCAAGAAAATAATTACCTAGCCTCTAAAAGGTATATTGGAATAACAATGATCAAATGGATGAGTTGAGATTGACTTTCATGATGATCGATCGGGGATTTGGTTTCAATGGCTCTTAAAACTGAACTATAACCTTGGAATTCGCTCTATTTGAAAGAAGAATCCATTTGGCGGCTGTAACTCACTTTTTCTCTGCGTGCTTTCAATTGTTGAACACCAACGCCTGATTTATAGGTTGTGTGCAACGTCGAAACGCTGGATAATAGTGTTCAATGCTTGCTTGCACCGCACGGTCATCAATTTTCCATTAAGTGTCGTAGCATTGCAACGCTTGAAGGGGACATTGCAATGCTGAGTGCACTGTCTTACAACGTTGAGGATCAATTGTCAAGGTGTGTTGCAACGCTGGCGACGATTTAATTCCAGAGCGTTACGACGCTTGGGGCAGCATTGCAACGCTGGCTTGCATTTGATGCTACTCCCTTCCAGCGTCGAGTGAGCGTTCGACCAGAGCATTGCGATGCTGAGTGTTCTACCAGATACTCGATACTCTGTTTACTACTTATACTCACTGCTTGCTTCCTCAGTGCTCAATACTTGTTTTCTTGGTAGAATTTGACTCGATAAAACTCAATAGTTGACCGTACTCAATGGTAATTTGGCTGTCTCAACTTATTTGAAGCTCGGATGCTTAAATCAACTTCTAATTGCTTCAAATTAACATTGTTTGTCTCCAAATCACCAATTCCACCTCATCATTGCTCAGTACCTACAAAGTAGCGAAATAAACATGCAAAATCCGATAACATGCCAGAATTACGCTAGGAATAATAGCTGTTTTTAAGAGCTAACAAACACCCCCAACTTAAGATTTGATCATCCCGAGCAAAATCATAACACTAAGTCATAAAATTGATAAAGGGTTCATTCATTCTATTCATCGAATCCTTTCTCTACTCTCAGCAATCTTAAGGGTCGCATCACATTTCAAAATCAAACAATCACTCAATTGAGACTTGTTATAAAAGTTTTCTTTTTTCAATCAAAGCCATGTATGAATGAAACACTAAGACACGAAACTTTTTTATAAATCGAAAAGTACTCGGAAAAGTTTTATCCTACTCTCAATTCATCTTCCTTCTACTCTTGCTCGGTCATTAGATTGAGACATACTGTTACTGCATATCAAAGAGGAATACTATCTAGGAGTACTCAAAACTCACGCACATAAAACGAAAATGGCATCGATTTTACCTAGAGGGCTAGCTTTCACACTCAACCGCTAAGAACCTATCACTTTTTTCTCGCGGGCCCTAACCGAACACAACAGAGGTAGCTCTTTTCACCTCTATCTATGCACATACACACACCATTTTTTTTGCAGGCATACCAGTTATGCCTCAATTTATGTGCATTTTTTTCCCTCAAGAGAAAAGAAACTAGTATAGTTCACTTTGTTTTTCTCACACATGGCTGCTATTTTTTCACTATCTAGTCTTACTCTCAGTTACTAAAAGTTGCACCCAAGCCAATAGGTTCCTTTCGAGGTGACAACGAAAATCCGAGATGGATAACCCATTTCTAAGACTTTAAGGGACTTAAATTAGAAAAAATTTCAACCTAGATTCATTTTACATGGTTCTCATAAAAAAAAATTATAAAAAGCTCAAAATCGTGAAAATCATTCCTTTTTAAGAACAAGCAACCCATCAAATGCGTCATCAAATTGTCATTGAAAGGAAACGACAAATAGAGCAAACATTCAAGCATTTATCATGATAGAAATTTTTAGATTTTCACAAAAAAATTAGATCACCCGAAGCATGATTCACCCACCCCCAACTTAAAAGTCATATATTGTCTTCAATGCATGGTAATGCTTTAACTAAGACTAAGGAAAAAAAGAAAAGGGGCAAGAAGGAACAGAAAAAATCTCCTGGATTTTTGGACACAAGCATGAATGTTTAAAATCTTTCCTTCAAGAACCAAAATTTTGATTCATAAGGGAAAAATTAATGAAGTCAGCCTCTCATTTATTAAAAAAAAACAAACAAATAAAGCAAAATGAAGAATAAAGAAAGAAAAAGCAAAGAAATTCAAAACTCCGGCTAGTTGCCTCGAGGTTGCACAACATTAACGTCTTTGGCTTGACTTTTGGGTGATATGCGCTCAAGGAGAAGGACAGTGGAGTAACATAAGTTTTGAAGAAAAACCACGTTGACTTCCCCTTCATTAAATATTTTAAGGAGCACCTGTTCCACTTTAACTCTTCCCCATCTCTAGACTTCTATTTCTCTCCCTACACCATAAGGAAACAACTTAACAAATCTCAAAAGGAACCAAGCCAATTAGATTTTTATTTTATTGGAAATAAGTGATAGCCTTGGATTGAAGAGCAAACACTTTTCTATCCAACTCAAATTCCTTCCTCAAAAGACCCTTATCATGTATTAATTTTGACTTTTCCTTGTTACATTATTGAGTTCTCATAGGCTTCCAAGCGTAGTTCCTCGCTAATTCCTGTAGTTCCATATAATCTCTCCTCCCGGCTTGAGCTAAGTTCATATTACATTTCTTAAAGCCCAATATGCTCTATGCTCAACTTGTGACCGATAGATGGCACGCCTTTCCATAGACAAGCTTAAAAGGCGTTGTTCCAATAGGAGTTCTAAATACAGTCAGTAGGCCAAAGAGCATCGTCAAGGTGTGTGCCCCAATCTTTCTGATGGATTGACAGTCTTCTCTAGGATACTTTAACCGCACGATTAGAGATTTTAGTTTGTCCATTTCTTTGAGGGTGGTGGAATGAGCAACCCAATTGTGAACTCCGTACTTCCTCATGAGTGCCTCGATGATCCGATTCAAAAATACGTACCCTGATCACTAATTATAGCTTGAGGTATGCGAAAACTAGAAAAGATGTTAGTGTTTAAGAAACTTGAAACCACAGTACCATTTAGTCTTAGTGGGGATTGCCTCAACCCACTTAGAAAACATAATCAACTACTAAAAGAATATATAGAAAACAAAAAGATGAAGGAAAGGGGCCCATAAAACCTATCCCCCACACATAAAAAATCTCACACACCAAGATAGAATTTAATGGCACCTCATTCCTCCTAGACAAGGATCCTCATCTCTGACACCTCTCACAAGACTTACAAAATGTAAAATAGTCAGCAAACAAAGAATTTCAAATTAACCCACTATCCAATACCTTCCTAGTAGTTCTCCTAAGACTAAAATGTCCACCACAGGCCATCTCATGACAAAATACAAGCACAGACTCAAACTCCACATCTGAGACACACCTTCTAATGATTTCGTTAGAATTAAGGCATACAAACTATCCCAAGAAAATTACCTAGCCTCTAAAAGGCATATTGGAATAACAATAATCAAATAAATGAGTCAAGGCTGACTTTGATGATGATCGATCGGGGATTTGGCTTCCATGGCACTTAAAACTGAACGAAACTCTCATAACTCTCTCTATTTGGAAGAATAATGTGTTTGGTGGCAGTAAATCACTTTTTCTTTGTGTGCTCTCGATTGCTGAACACCAACACCTCATTTATAGGTTATGCATAGCGTTGCATGCTAGGAAATAGCGATGCAATGCTTGCTTGCACCGTGCGGTCATCAATTTTCCGTCAAATATCATAGCGTTGCGACACTTGAAGGGGGCTTGCAACGTTGAGTACAGTGCCTTACACCATCGAGGTGCATTGCAACACTGGCGATAATTTTATTTTGGAGCATCATGACGCTTGGGGCAACGTTACAACGCTGCCCTGTATTTGATACTACTACCTTCCACCATCAAGTGAGAGTTGGACCAGAGCATTGCGACGCTGAGTGTTCTGCCAAATACTCAATACTCGTTGCTCGCTTCCTCTGTGCTCAATTCCTTTTTTCTTGTTGGAATTTGACTCGATAGTTGATTGTACTCGATGGAAATTTGGTTGTCTCAACTTCTTTAAAGGCCGAATGCTTAAATCAACTTCTAATTGCTTCAAGTTAACCTCATTTGGTTCCAAATCACACATTCCACCTCATGATTACTCAGTACCTAAAAAATATTGAAATAAACATATAAAATCCAATAACGAGCCAGAATTACGCTAGGAATAATAGCTCGTTTTTTTAGCTAACAAACTTTCATGGTTTGTTCTTAATTCAAGAGCTTGATTTGATTTTAGCTTCCTGATTGAGACTAAAAACATCTTTTACAGGTTTCCGTTTTAGCTTAATGGTAGAGATTAACATCCTAAATCGTTTGGTGTCTTCATGATTTTTGGAAGATGAATTGTTCTTAATTCGTACTAGTTTGTTTTGTTAGCTCGTTTAATTCATGTAGCCCTTCCTGATGTTAAATTTTAACCAGGTTTTTGTGTCTGATGAAGAAAATGAATGATTTTAATGGTAATTACTTCAAGTTCTACATAATGTTGTTCGATTTTTCTGGTGTTATATGATGCTTGTATTTATTGAAGTGCAAATGTGAATGATATGCATTGATGGAATTACGTTGTGCAGTAAAGTTTCCCTAGCAGAATTCAAGTGTAAATTCCTCTGAGTTTTCTGGTAAGTCCAGGGTCGAACACAGGGACTGGTGAAAACAGATTGCGTTGGTAATTTTTATAAAGACTTTGCGATAACCGGATAAATAAATAAAGTGTTGGGTTTGTTGTTTACATTGATGCAAAGTAAATAAATGCGGCGGAGTTTGAAAAAAGTTGGTAAACGGGAGATGCGATGAATATGCGGTGAACGGGTTGAGAAGGGTTTCGACTAACACTTTCTAGAATGCGTTCATACTATGTGATCATGCAACATGCATACAATAGTAAACCACCTCTCGGTGCGAATACTACAGCTTCTAAGGCTAGAACGCATGTGATATATGCAATAAGTCTACAAGGTTTACACATAAACCTCTATTTCTATTTATGCGATGACAACATGACATCCACACAAATATGCGACCACATAATATCATTCCCATCTCTAGGATGCATGCGATGCAAGTTGACAAACAGAGCTTATCTCTAAGTCCTTATCTCTTGTTTATGCAGTTCTAATCTTACTCTCTCGAGTCCAGATTCTAACCCAGCTCTCTCGAGACATTAGATTCTTTCTTTAGACTCTCTCTCGAGTAACTTCAACATAAAACAAGACAATCGCAAGCAAAGAACTTCCTAGGTCATGTTAGCTTAGTTCTTCTCAAATCATTCGACTAGTTTAGCTATTCATGCATATTAAGAGAGTGAACAGATGTAGAAATAGAACTTCCATTGTATAAGTATGAAGATGAAGTACAGAATAACAATGCAAGTATAGAATAAAGAGCCTGGTAGCAGTCTTTTGCTATCAGGCGTTTACACTGTTTCTACTCGTGCTCAAAATATAATCTCGCTCTAGTGAGATTCGCCCCGCTCTCTGCTCTTACGCCCGAAGGTTCTCTCTGAAGTTTCCCTGAGCGATCTCCTACGTTACTACTCTTCTCTTGCTCTGCCTTAAATTCGAAAGGAAACTATGAACAGAAGCGTGAACTAAACGGTGAACTAATCAACTCGTTAACCATTCTCTGAAGAATGCCCTTGGTATTTATAGAGCATCCATGGAGAAAGGCGGCTTCTCTCTTCTGGTTGTACATATGAGACAGCTTTAATTCCTAACTGATGTGCCGAATAATTATCACCGATAAAGCTAAATGTACTTTGTGACCGTTATCGGTTGTCAACTTAATTTGGATTCAATTGTCATAAGCTTTCTATCCCATCACTCTTAATTGGCCTTTCACCTAGATGCGCCCACCATGTTGCGATGACCAAATTGCGGCGATCCTTCTTGGGCGAATGTTTGTGAGCACGATTAACGCAAAACCTTGCGGTGAAGTTGCGCTCGACCAATGAATTCCTATGATCGCAATCTTTGCATTGCATTAATGCATATTCTGCACAAAAATACAAAAATCAACTGTTCTAATGCGCTAAACGCATGCGACCGCAATATCATGAAAACGATGCTTAATGGACGCAAGTTAACATATTTCTTCAACGCAATCCAACATTGTTTAATAACTTAGCATTATGATAACGTGCATTTCTGCACGTTATCACACCCCCAAATTTAAACAATGCTTGTCCTCAAAGATTCCTTTAGCAAGTCAACCGCACTGTTTTTTTCCTAGATTTCTCAAGAATACTTCGTTTAAATCCTATATACCTGAATTTTCTTAAGTCTTATTCAAGTCTCTTCTTAAAATATTTCTAAGACCTAGGGACTACAAGCTTACCTTTCAAAAGGACTTTACTAAATTTTGGAACATCGCATGATTTATTTCAAAATGAAAATTTTCTACCGGGGTGTCAAATAATTTTATCCTTGCACAAAAAGTTTTCTTCATTGATATTTTTTTTAGACCTTGCACTGATCCGAGTGCCATGCCTTCGTTTTGGCTTTCCCCCAACTATGGGCAATGCACTCTTTCTCAGTCTTTCTACGGGCGAACATCCAACTATGGGCAATGCACTCTTTCTCAGTCTAAACTCATACCTGTTTGGCAGTGGAGTTACGGTCATTTATTTATACATTGATCCTGGTGACTTACTTTCGTTTTTGCTTGCCCCCACGTGCGTCATGCGAACATCCAACTACGGGTAAGTGCCTTTCACAACTTAACTCTTATCAACATGGATTTTTCATTGCATTGACAGTGGAGTTGTTATTCTCAATATATTTTTTAAATTTTTTTTTCAAAAATAGCAAGGTCGAAAATAAATACCTCACCCCCAAATTTAAAATGCGGCAATGTCGTCATTGCCAAAAGATTAAAATAAGTCATGTGATGGTCATAGAATGCATTGTAAAGAGAGTTTGAAAGAAAGTTAGCAAACCCCTAACTTCGAGAAATATTTTATGAAGAGACTATCTTAAGATTAAGTTGACTCTAGTATATATGAAAGACATAAAAGCATATTTTTCATCATTGAAATCATACTTGGCAAAGAAACAGAATGCGGTAAACTACTAAATTTATCTATGTCAAATGATTGGGATGATTAAAACTTTGAAAATTAAAATACGCAAAATTTGAAATAAAGATAAGGAAGAGTACACCATTGTCGCCTGCATTGCATATTGATGCATCCATCTTTGCGGTGATCTCTCTTCTTTGGATTGCGGTGATGGAATAAGATAAGTGGCTTCTTCGCATAACATCTCCGCAATCCAGCGCCTCGATCGTTGCAAGAAAAACAAAGAGAGGGTCAAATTATTTTAAACAAAATAAAATTTGTTATCGCATTTTTTTTTTCAAAATTAAATAAGGATAGTTAAAGATTGAAAGAATAAAGTGAAAATTTCGAATAGTGGAAAAGAGTTGAAGAATTGGTGTTTCCCAAAACTTGCGTCCTTGATAGATTGTGATCATTTGATAATACAAGGACCACCTACTTCCATCTTTATTCAAAGTTCTTTAGTTCCATGGAGTCGACTCGGCGATGCTAGCCTTCTCCATGGTATGTCTTTACTTTCTGCCCATTGACTTTGAATATGTTGGTTTCGTCGTCATTTGATAATTCAACTGCGCCATGTGGAAATACTTGTCTAATTACGAACGGTCTGAACCAACGTGAGTTTAGCTTTCTCGGGAAGAGTCGCAGACGTGAGTTGAAGAGCAAGACCTTTTCCCCGACTTGGAGGTTCTTACCGCATATGCGTTGATCATGTCAGTGCTTGGTGCGCTCTTTATAAATCTTCGCATTGTCATATGCGTTGTTCCTTCATTCTTCTAGCTCGACTAGTTGCATTTTTCGCGCTTCCCTTGCCTTCTTCAAATCAAAATTCAGCTTCTTTACCGCCCATAGTGCCTTATATTCCAGCTTCAAAGGCAAGTGACATGCCTTACCAAATACCAGTGCATATGGGGACATACCTGTGGGTTTTTTAAATGCGGTCCGGTATGCCAACAATGCATCATCAAGCTTTGTCACCCAGTCTTTTTGTGAAGGCTTTACTACCTTCTCAAGTATCAACTTAATTTCTCGATTGGACACTTCAGCCTGACCATTCATTTGCGGATGATTTGCGGTGGCCACTTTGTGGAGGATATTGTACTTGCCCAGCAACTCCTTGATATTGTGATTGATAAAGTGGGATCCTTCATCACTTATGATGGCATGAGTAGTCCCACAACGAGTGAAAATATATTTCTTCAGGAACTGGGAGACTACTGTCGCATCACTTGTGGCGCATGCTATTGCCTCTACCCACTTGGAAACATAATCGATGACTAATAAAATATAGTGTTTGCCATGCGAGGGAGGGAATGGTCCCATGAAATCAATCCCCCATACATCGAATAATTCCAGCTCCAAGATAGTGTTCATTGGCATTGCATTTTTCCATGAAATGTTGCCTGTGCATTGACACCGATCACATTTCATTGCGTAGTCAACAACTTCCTTGAGTAATGTAGGCCAAAAGAATAAACTTTGCAAAACCTTGGCTGCAGTGTGCTGCCCTCCGAAGTGCCCACCATATGGTGAGTCGTGGCATTGTGACAATATGCGTTGTTGAATAGCATTTGGTACGCATAACCGAATAATCTGGTCTGCACCTCTCCTATACAAATTTGGCTCATCCCAATAATAATATCTGCATTCATGTTTAAGCTTCTTCTGTTAGTGATAGGTGTAGTCTTCAGGGAATTGCTCACAAACCAAATAATTAACGATGTCCGCATACCAGGGCAATTCTTCTGTGTGGAACAGCTGCTCGTCTAGAAACACAACACTCACCTCAATCTCATTGTGGTCAACTTCAGGATTTTCCATCCTAGACCAATGATCTGCAACTTGATTCTCTGTCCCCTTCCGGTCAATTATTTCGATATCAAATTCTTGAAGGAGGAGAACCCTTCTGATCAACCTCGGTTTTGCGTCCTTCTTTGTCATTAAGTATTTGATTGCCGAGTGATTAGTGTGGATGAGTACCTTGGTTCCCAATAGATATGCTCGGAATTTCTCCAACGCAAAAATCACAGCCAGGAGTTCTTTCTCTGTGGTGATATAATTTGTTTGAGCAGGGTTTAAAGTTTTACTCGCATATGCGATGGGATGCAAAAAAAAATTTCTCTTTTGCGCTAAAGTTGCTCCCATCGCATACCCGTTTGCATCGCACATGATTTCAAATGGCAGTGTCCAGTTCGGCGCAATCAACACAGGTGTGGTAATCAGTGCACTTTTTAAAACTCTGAATGCATTGAGGCAATTGTTGTCAAACTTAAATTTCCAGTCCGCCTCTAATAATGCACTCAGTGGTCGTGCTATCTTAGAAAAGTCCTTGACAAATCGTCTGTAAAATCTAGCATGTCCCAAGAAGCTTTGCACAGCCTTCACGCTTGTTGGAGGTGAAAGTTTTTCAATTGCTTCAATCTTTGCTTTGTCCACCTCCAATCTATCCTGGGAGACCTTATATCCCAACACTATGTCCTCCTTAACCATGAAATAACAATTTTCGCAATTGAGCACCAGATTCGTCTCTTCACATCTTTTCAAAATCTTCTCCAAGTTGGCTAAGCAGACTTCATAAGTGTTCCCATAAACGGAGAAGTCATCCAAAAATATTTCCACGGAGTCCTCGAGATAATCTGAAAAAATCACCATCATGCACTTTTGGAACTTGCTTGGCACATTGTAGAGACCAAACGACATGCGGCAAAAAGCAAACGTTCTCTATAGGCAGGTGAATGTGGTCTTGTCTTGATCTTCAGGAGCTATCATGATTTGATTGTATTCGGCATACCCATCCAGGAAGCAGTAAAAATCATTCCCTGCTAGTCTGTCTAGCATTTGATCGATGAATGGCAGAGGAAAATGATCTTTCTTTGTGGCCACATTCAACTTGCGGTAGTCCATGCATATGCGCCATCGAGTGATGGTCCTTTGCGATATTAATTTATTGTTCTCATTTGGGACTACCGTCATTTCACCCTTCTTCGGCACACATTGCATGGGGCTGACCCACGTGCTATCTACTATGGGATAGATAATGTCTACATCTAGCTATTTGATAATCTCCTTCTTGATGACCTCCTTCATCGCAGGGTTGAGTCTGCATTGATGTTCAATTGTTGCTTTGTGGTCGTCTTCAAAATGAATGCAGTACACAGGGCTAATTCTTCTGATGTCAGCGAGCGTCGAGCCAATTGCTCGCACATATTTCTTGAGAATGCTCATCAATGCATTCTCCTGATCTTTGTTGAGCATAGAGGAAATGATCATTGGCAGCTTCTCATTCTGCCCCAAAAATGTGTAGTTCAAATGGGTTGGTAGGGTCTTTAATTCAAGTGTTGGTGGCTCCACTAGGGAAGGTTGCGTTATTTTTCGTTCTTCTGTTGGCTCTACTTCTTGCCTTGCGATCATTTTTTCTTCCTTGTTTGTTTTTGTTGTGATCGCATTGTAGGCAACAATGGATGCACTGGCATCCTCTTTTTCATACTCTTCATCAGACTTTTTTTCTTCAATCAAATTTAGGTCATCATCAGAATCTTGTAGGTCTTCTTCATCTAGAAACTTCATGGCACGAATAATATTAAATTTCAGCTTCTGTTTGTTGATACTTAGAATGATTTTCCCTTTATGCACATCAATTTGGGCACGACCCATTGATAGAAAAGGTTGCCCCAAAATGATGGGCACATCTTTGTCAGCCTCCCACTTGCTCAATCGTCTACACGATTATTCCTTTAGTCTCTTCCTCTAACCAAGTCCACACAAAGCCCACACTTCTGGATTCTCACACCGAGAATACCAAGGTAGCCATTGTGGTGGTGTCGAACTCAACTCGACATTGTCGAGGTTTATTGGAGGTCATTCGTTGAGTTCGCGGTGTTCGTGTGGTGGTTGTCAATTATTTATGATCTTGGAGATCGTTGAGTTCGAGCGTTCGTGTGTTGCAGTCTTGGAGTCTATTCGAGCATTTGTGATCAAGAGTGTTGAAGATGAGTCTTCAAAGGTATGTTAATTTTATCCCTTGATTGTATAGTAAAGCATACTGTAATTTCGTATGTTGCACAGCCTGTATGTTTTTGTTTGTGTACTGTAATTGTTAATGTTCATATACGAATGGAATTTGGAATGATTATTCCACTGCTCATGGAAATCCTCATGTCTGATTTCCTTCAATTGGTATCAGAGCCAGGTTGTTCTGATATTCCAAATTTCACTTTTGTTTTGAACTTCTTTTACAATCATGATGGTTTTTCTGCATTGTGTTTAATTATTAAATGCATTTGTGGATGGCGTTGATGAATGTGTATGAGTTAATTGCCTCTATTTAAAGCTTTCTTTCAATTACAAAGTGTTAATTTGTTAGGGCCCCTATATTTTTGGGCATAATTAACATGGAATCGAATCTGTAATTTAAAGTGTTTCGAAGCATGGAGATGTGGTTCACAGCGAAGAAGAAGACAAAGGGTTGGTCGTGACGTGTAACCTAAGGTAAACAATCGTTGGGATTTAACTAAACAATTGTGTAGATTTTTCTGTACAATCGTGTAGTATTTACTAAACAATCATTTAGCTGGGTAAATTGTTTACTCTATCGCATAGCTTTGGTTGCCCGATCGAGTAGGAGCATATGATGTTCATCGTTTAATAAAAGACGCGTGTGCTAAACGATCGTGTAGTTAGCATGTTGATCGCATAGTTACTGAGTACATGATCACGAAGGCTCTCGCTCAGCGATCGTTTAGACAATCGTGCTTTATTGCATCATAGTCATTTAGACGATCGTATAAGGCTTGCGTTGCAATGCGCGCTGCACGATCGTGTACCTCGTGCTTCATTGCATAGTAAAAGGTACACGATCGTTGCTAAACGATTGTGTTGCTCTGGGAACGTAAGTAAACAATTGAGTAAAACGTTTATTCTTTCGTGTAGACGATCACAGAATGTTTTAGTACACGATCAATGGAGACATGGACTTCAACCAGACAGTTCAAGACCCGGTTCGCCTATTTGAACTGGAGACTCTTTATTTTTGTAATAGTTAGCTTTTGTTTTGAGGATTTTGAGACAAATTTTCTCGGTTGATCAACATTTTGATTAATATACATGAGATGTATGTGGTTTATATGGCAAATTGTTTTACATATAGTTTTTAAACCCACCTTAGGTTGTGCAATTATTCATGCATCATGTATTATAAGTGTTATAATATGGCATGATGAAATTACATGAAAGCACGTGCATGCATCATGAAAATATAATAGTTATATTTGTGTATGCAGCGAGTATATTCATGCATCATCTTTGTATTATAAGCGTTATAGTATAAGGGTGTATAGAAGCATCTTTTGCTTGGTTCGTTGCTTGTTTGTATAAGTGTTATATAAAAAGATAGCAATGAATAAACAATGCATGGAGCATAACACTAAGGCTGTTTGTAAAATTTATGAATGCTTTGTATGTGTTAGCTATGCGTTGTGTTTGGTTTTGGTTGTTTCTATTGTAAGTGTTATAATAGAAATTGAACTAAAATCGATAAGAAAGAGTTGCATGTGGACTTAGGGTGCATGCAGAAAGGTAAATTAGATAGATTTTCTACAAGCATGAGATAGTTGGTCAAACACTCCGTTAAAGAGTTTAATGGATGATGGTCAATGTGAACCCCGAATCCCAATTTTACACTTAAGTGTGTTTTCTTATTTAAATTGTCTTAATTTTCCACTTAATTTTGTGTCTCTATTTAAATTTGTATAAATAAGTTGAGTAGCTAAGAGCGAGATCGTTGAAAGTGAGATCAGCAAGATCATTGAGAGCGAGATCATTGAGATCGAGACCAGCGAGATTGGATAGAAGATGGGAGAGAGCAAGACCAGCGAGAAAGCTGGAGAGACCGAGAGTAGAGAGAGCGAGACCAGCGAGAAAGCTGGAGAGAGCGAGAGTGGAGAGAAAAGTTAAAGCTGGAGAGAGTGAGAGAGAGAGCGAGATTGGAGAGAGCGAGACCAGCGAGATTGCTGGAGAGAGTGAGAGTGAAGAAAGCGAGATTTTGAGCGAGAAGGGGGGAGAGCGAGAGTGGAGAGAGCGAGACCAGCGAGAAAGTGGGAGAGAGCGACACTGCCGAGAGTGGAGAGAGCGACATTGCCAAGAGTAGAAAGAGCGAGAGAGCCTATGCTAGCCTTGCTTTGTCCGATTCGAACGTCACGCCCACGCCTTGCCTATGCATTGAACGGCCGAAAAGCTTCTGGGCGATGTATTTGGACGCGTTGGGGTGGGTTATGCATTTAAAAATCCTATTTTGAATACAAAAAAAGCTTGAAGACATAAGGCAAACCTCAATTAAAATCTACGTGTCCGTTAAGAGAAATTCTTAAAACTAAGAAACTGTGTTGGATGCGTTTGGGAAGAACACATTGAATCAAGGTGAAGTCAGCTTATGTTGATAAAGAGAGGATTAAACATTTGGTCATGCAGTCAAGTAGGTGTTGTCAATCCCACGAGCAATTTGAACGCCTATAAATAGGGAGTTGGGATTTCATTTTCAAATTACATAAAAATCATAAATTTCGTAGAGAAAGTAGAGGGCAGTGAGGGTTCAGAGGAATGTGTCAATTTTGGACGAGGAGATCTTCCAATCTACTCGTGCGTTTGGAGTGATTTCAAAGCCATCTAAAAGCTCTGGAAGTCTAGTTTTCAGAGTAGGGCTGCAAGAGGAAAAAGCTCAAAGGAACTGAGCTGGAGGTTGAGAAGAAGGCAGAAGGGTCAGACTGTCGGATCAGTCTGGGCCAGCTTGAAGATTTTGAGATTCCGGCCAAACCACGAGGAATTTGGAGCTGAAAGTTTAGGGTAAGATTCTAAGATATTTTAGAATAAGTTTGTAGAAGGAAGTTTCCAAATAAGGTTCAGAACTATGAGTAAGTTGTAATTTGAATCTGGATTCTAGGGGTGAAAAAGGGACCCAAGGAGCTACTAGAGTGAAAAGTTCCTAAGCGTTCGAGGTGAGTAGCTAAAATGTTTTCGAACTAAAATGTTTTTAAGCTGTTTTGATTATAAATGTTTTAAAGAAAGCATGTTTGCGAAAATAATTCCCATGCCTACTAGTTTTCTCTAGTTGTTTCTCTAATGATTACAAACATCCTGATCGGATCGCTCCATAGGTTTGGCTGAAGCCCAGAACGTCATTTCTAATGATGGGGTCGAGGATCTATTGTCTTTTAAGAAAGAAACGGATGATGTTGACAAAGATGAATGGATTAAAGCCATGAACCAGGAGATGGAGTCTATGTACTTCAATAATGTTTGGGAGCTTGTGGATCCGCTTGATGGGGTAAGACCTATAGGGTGTAAATGGATCTATAAGCGAAAGAGAGGTGTAGATGGAAAGATGCAAACCTTTAAGGCTAGTCTCGTGGCAAAGGGTTATACCCAGGTTGAAGGAGTTGATTATGAGGAAACTTTAGCAACTGTTATCATGCTCAAGTCTATTGGGATACTCCTGTTCATAGCTACATTTTATGATTGTGAGATATGGCAAATGGACGTCAAGACTGCCTTTCTTAATGGTAATCTTGAGAAGACCACCTACATAGCTCAACCAGAGGGGTTCATAGATTCAGATCAAGAGCAAAAAGTTTGCAAGCTTAATAGGTCCATTTATGGGCTGAAACAAGCATCTCGATCGTGGAACATTAGATTTGACACTGCGATCAAATCATTTGTCTTTGATCAGGACGTTGATGAGCCTTGTGTCTACAAGAAGATCATAAAAAACTCAATAGCTTTCCTGGTACTGTATGTGGATGATATCCTACTCATTGGGAATGATGTAAGGTATCTGACTGACATTAAAAGTTGCTAGCTGCTCAGTTCCAAATGAAATATTTGGGTGAGGGATAGTATGTTATAAGATCCAGATCATTCGGGATCGTAAGAACAAGAGGTTACCCTTGTCTCAGGCATCGTATATCGATCAAATGTTGATCGGGTACAGAATGAAGGATTCAAAGAGGGGTTTGTTACCCTTCAGGCATGGAATCATTTTGTCTAAGGATCAATGTCCTAAGATACCTCAAAGAATATGAAACGGATTCCCTATGCTTCAGCTGTTGAAAGCATAATGTATGCAGTGTTATGTACAAGACCCGACATTTACTATGAAGTAGGGATTGTCAGTCGTTATCAGTCAAATCTAGGATTTGATCACTTGGCGATGGTTAAGACGATCCTCAAGTATCTTCGAAGAATGAGAGACTACATGCTCGTATATGGAGATAAGGTTCTGATCCTTACAGGATACACAAACTCTGACTTTCAGACCAATAGACATTCTTGTAAATCGACATAGGGATCAGTGTTCACTCTGAATCGAAGGGCTATAGTGCGGCGAAGCATCACAAGGATGCATCACAGACTCCACTATGGAAGCCGAATACATAACCGCTTGTGAAGTAGCTAATGAGGCTGTTTGGCTGAGGAAATTCCTTACAGATCGTGAAGTTGTTCCAAATATAGATTTGCCAATCACTCATTATTATGATAACAATGAGGCTGTGGCAAATTCGAATGAGCCTCGAAGTCATCGTCGAGGCAAGCATATAGAACAGAAATGCCACTTGATTAGGGAGATTATGCATCGCGGTGATGTAATAGTCACGAAGGTTGCGTCGGAGCACAACGTTGCTAATCCATTTACAAAGACTCTCACAGCTAAAGTGTTCAAGGGACACCTGGAGAGTCTAGGTCTGCACGACATGCGACATCTTGTCTAGGGCAAGTGGGAGAAGATACTAGGGTATGCCCTAGTTTATTATATATTGTACATGTCTTTATCTTGTATTGTACAATAGTTTAAAATGTGATGATATTTATATAACTTATTATACTTACTCACTAAATATTAGTTGATAAAAAACTATAATCAATTTATTTATTGACATATTTTATATTAACTTTTTTTATAATTATTATTTTGTATATTATATAATTTATAATACATTATATAATACCTATTTACTTTTCATAAAATTAATTGAATTTATAACATGATATATTGTAGTTCTAAATGTTTTTATCTTTATTTGATATAATTATACATACTAAAGTTTAAAATTCAAAATCTAGATATAATAAAAATATAAAAATATTATTTTTCAGAATTTGCATAGTTTGGAAAACATAATTCGAAAACACTTTTCATAAAGAGAATCTAGGTTGTCTGCAAAACATATATTTGTTGAATTTAGTGTATCTGAAAACATAAAAGAAAATTTGAATTTTCAGGTTCACAATTCGGATTCTGTTTTATGTTTTCATGTTTACTAAGTTGAGCAAATATGTGTTTGGGAGACAACCTGAATTCTATTTCTAAAAACTGTTTTCAGATTCTGCGATCCAAAGAGTATAAATTTTCAAAACAACATTTTTATGTTTTCATACTATCAACCTCGTGGTTTGAGGTACGATTCCCCCACCCCACACTTTAATTACAATATCTTTCTAAAAAAAAATTAAAATGCAAAATTATATTAAATAAATATAAAAATATTTAGAAATATAGTATGCCATGTTATGAACTCAATTCATTTTTTTAAAATATTAAAACATGTATTATGTAATTATTATAAATTAGAATAAATTCAAAAGTTGATTACTATAGTTTGGATAAAGTTAAAAATAGTTCATATGGCTTTAAAATTTAGAATTTAGTTCCTATGATTTTATATAACTTCATATATAGTCCCTATGGTTTGTTAAATCTTCTTAAATAGTCCCTATCATAGGAACAATTTATGAATCTCTTCTCAAACTATATGAGTAAATTCTAATTATAAACCATAAAAACGCTATGGACAAAAGTTTCCATTTATCCTAGACATTACTTAATATTACAAAATAATAATTATACAATCTTTTAACATAAAACCATATTCTTAAATAAATATTATTAGTTTATTGTCAACTAATATTTAATGGGTACCTAGAACTAGTTTACAATATTTAAATTATAATTCAATTTCTTAATTCTACTACCAAACACATATTTGAAAACATGAAATACAACTCTGTTTTCATTTAATCACTTCTTAATTCATAATTTCATTTATGTTTTCAGATTCTCTACCATGCAAGTCCTAAGATTTTCAAGTATCTTTTCTAATTATTAATATCATAATTTATACATCAAAATATATATTTAAAAATGATTTATGTAAAAGAACTAATAGCTTTGATACTAATTGTAGGAGTGAAGAACTCAAACAATAAGCATCAATTAGAAATTATTTATGAAAATATTTTTTTACTGCAAACAAGAGCAACTAGCTTTGATACTAATTATAGGTTCAGTATGACAATTCTAATGGTGGATGAATATGGTTTATTCATACTAATTAAAAAAAAAAATGTCTAATGTGACTCTCATTAAGCAAAATTAACAAACATTTGGGAAACAAGTAATTTAGACAACATTTTCATAATCTGCATTCACTTGAGAATGACCAATAAAGTGACATAAACAAAGTAAAGTAACCAATTTAATTTTCATAATAATATTGATAATATGAATATGCAAAGAAAAATTTAACCAACATAAATAGACAAATATAAATAATTAATTTCAAGATCAAATTATAGAAAATAATTTCATGCAAAATAAAATATAATAATAAGTTAATTCCAAGACTATTTATGAGAGAGATCGATAGAAAAAATGACACAAAAAGATCTTTAGTAGTTCAACACTACTGGTCTAATCCATTTCTCAATCTCCTCTTAGGTATGATAATAACTTGACTATTTTCATTGCTTAGAGCTGAATAGTTTCAATGTTCTGTTTTCGGATGCAAGAAAAAACTCAATCCCTTCTACATTGAAAAATCAAATTGTTACAACAATCTTTACAATAAATTTCGAGTTGACGAACCATCGTTAGAGAATTCTCGTGCCTTGAAAGTTATATTTAATGTGTTGGTTGCAACATATTCAGAGTGATTAATATGTGTGCCTCTGCTATGGAGGCATGGGATAGTTTATCCGTTGCTCATGAAAGAACTTAGAAGTTAAAATGTCATGACTGTAGTTGTTGACTTTAAAGTTTTAGGATGTTAAAATGTACGATAATACAAGAATGAAAACGAACCTGAGAGACCCTATCTATTTCTAGAGTTCGCAGAGTTTCGAATCCTATTATACAGCCCTCCGATTGGTAAGGTCGCTCCAAGGCAGACATTCGGCGCATTATAGGAATCTCACGGTGCGACCTAATGGAAGAGACCGTAGGATGTGTTGACACAGTTTCTTCTCCCACTTACTATGAACAACTTCCCCTATTCACCTTGGTATTGACTCATGCAAACACTCTCCAAATAGAGTCCGCTCCCAGGGCGTCCCAAAGCCAAGCATGAATCTCACGGTGAGCTAAAAGTACGTTACTTCTCTCCAGCTGAAGTGTTCTAGACGGTTGAGGTATAAAATACTTAGTAACACATTTTGGCTAACTAAACATATCCTAAGTCTAGGTGATTCATCCGAGTATAACTTTTATACTGAATTTTTAACCTACAATGTCTAGGTGATAAACAAATTTTATTACCTCACACCGCTCACGCATGCTCATAAAACCGGTTTAACCTAACTCAGACGCCGGCTCGATCTCCAGGTGTTCCATGAACCGTCAACTTAAAAACCTTCAACTTTTGTCATCTTATCTGACTTTTTACCAAGATCTTGTCGGGTGAGTTTTCTTGTAAATTTGGTTTTACAAGATATCGACCTATTTTCTATGAAAATTAGGATTGTTCGATGGTTAACTCTAAATGAGCATGCATCTTAACTTTGTTATAGATTTTAGAAGTCTAGGTTATTTTATAACAATTATAACCCTAGAGCATTCATCTATAACATGCTTCCTTCAATCAAATATGCTTTAATATAACACTTATATTAAAACTAAGCATGCATAGTATATATATTTTATAACACTTATAAGATATAACAAATGCATGTCACATGTTTTTCCTATAGTGGGGTTTTAAAACTATATGGCATACTATATGCACACATAATCAAAGAACATTATACATCACATGCATAATAGGTAAAAAAAACCTAAAGTGGACTAATTTTTGCATTAAATACAAAAAAATAACTAATTTATTACAAAAATCAGCAACCAGCTTCCCTGAACCGGCTTCAAACACTTTGAACCATCAGGAACCGCTCAGAAATCACTCGAACCAGCCCGAAAACACCAGAAACCAAACTGAACCGGTCAAACCGGCTCAACCAGGTCAAACGAACCAGTCTAGATCATCTAGACTGGCTACTCAACTGCCGCTGGCACGGTCAATGGAGGTGTGGGCGTGCGGGTCGCGGAGCGGGTCTCGGGCAGGCGGGCGAACGGGCATGCGAGGCTGCACGAAGCGGAGGGGGCGAACGGATCGGATCCGGGCGGGGAAGGCATGCAAAGCCAGGCACGCGTGCGAGCTTCCCGAACTGGGTCGGATCCGGACTGGAGAGTCAGGTCTGAAAGCTTCTCTCGGGTCTGGAGGCTGAATTCAGGTCTGAGATGCAATTTTTCTCCAATTTGCTGCTATTCTCTCTCCCTGAATAAAGAATTTACAGCCTAAATTTAACTCTAATGACTCCAACAAATTTACAGACCTGTTTTCACACATTAATCATAAACAAGTAAGCAATTACAAACAATAAGAAATTTAAAGAGAAAAAACGCCAAAATCATAATAAATCCACTTTAGTCCCCCATTTCATTCAACACTTAAATAGATAGGAAAAAAACACCCACCAAAAGCAATTGGGAGTAATTCTAGCATGCTCTGATACCATATGATAGAACACGAGACATACGCAGTAGAATTGGGACCTAATTACACTCTAATTGCTCTTAAATTAAAGGAAATAAGCATGCATCATGAAGGGAAAAACAATGAATTAAAAGTGTAGGATACTACCTTTGAAGCTTCCGAAAACCGCTTTTCCTCGTTGAATCTCGACTCGAACTCTTTCGGACCACCACTAGAGTTGACCTAATATCCTCTGGACTCAGAACCGATTTGTGGGACCTGGTGGATAAAGAAAACCGAGAGAGAGAAAATAGATGGAAAATAAGATGGAATTTGGGTAGGTTTGAGTTTTTCTCTTTCTTTCAAAGTTGTGATTTTTCCAGCCCAAATATGAAAACCAATTTCCAAATTTTCAAAAAAAAACTCTTTTCATTCCAAATGAAAGCCCAATTCATAGAAAAATCCATACAACAATTGCATGAACTAAATGCATAAAAAATCCAACACCTATATTCAACTATCTTAGTGGGCTTAATGTCTCCACTATAATCCAACACCTAGTCCACTATTTTGTTTGTGAAATTATCCAACAAAAGTTTGGATTTTCCCACTAACTATAGTCAAAGGGCAAAATAGTCATTGGGTCAAAGTTAAACTTTGACCAAAAAGTCAACATTTTGACTTTTTATGATTTTTTCCGTGTTGACTAATTTTGACCTCCCGAGCATGAATCCGCATTTATTTTCTCGAAATTCAAATCACATTTGAATATAAGGTCGGTCAAAGTTTTGACTTTTCAAAGTCAAAAGTCAACTCTTTGACTTTTTACAACTTTGACCATTTCCATCATTTTCGAGCTTCCGAATATGAACGTATTCATATTCTTGATATTTAAATCACATTTAAATATTAAAGCTATATCTCTAAGCTAAAAAAAACCCGACCACTATATCACATATACTTGTCGGTTTCTCTCTCTACCTAATTCGAACAATTCAAATTATTCTATCATACTATTCTAAGTTTATTCCATATGAGCTAGTAAGGGAACCTAATGGACTTATAGATCATGGGCTCCAAAGATCCAAGATTAGCTAGCTAAACTCTTTAGACAGAGCTAATCAACATTCGTTAACTAATGGGTCATTCCACTAAAGTCTCGTAGTTGCACTCCCTCACTATAGATATATTTGTGTCCATTTGATATAACCATGATGAGTAAGTTAATCCTTCACAGGTTGTTTGTAATCTCGGTTGGGTCATAAAAACCATTTTACCCCCAAGACTACATCTTGTTCCTTAAGTTCCATTGATCCTCTAATGAACAATTAGTTTAAGGTCCAACCTATAAACCGAATCCCTCTCGGGCCAAGGAAAGGGTGGGGCCCCTTGTTCAAGACCTGGATTCAGCACTAAATGGAACAACCTATCTACTGTCCCTATAACTGGTAGAAGTGAATTCCGTCTTGCACCCTATGTTTCCAGCTATCCACCTAATCTTACCCCTGAAATAGGAGGCTTATTGGGCCAGCGATATTGAGCTGCCCTCACCTATGCAGATCTAAGGATAATTTTGAGTGAACAGGAGTTCATAGTTAGCTCAGGATTAAGATTAAGTTACCTAGGTCATCAATTAACGAAATCAGTTTTATACATAAAACGGTATTTAGAATGTAAAAAGTGATTATTTCATGGTTCAGTCTTATGTAAACTCTTTACATAGGATACCTCCACTCACATATCTCTATATGAACGATTCAGGATCACATCGTTTGTACTATCTATAAAGTGAGTCGCATCCATAGTGTCCCCAGAATAAGGCGCCCAACCTTATTTATATACTATAGATCATTTTGGCTATATATTTTAACTTGATCCACATTTATGTCACTACATAAAGTTCAAATTACATTAAATAGCCTCAGAACCTTAGTTTATTGGATTTAAGATTACAATTTCAATAACAATTTTATCGAAAAACAAAACATAATATATTTATTAATTTACAAACTACGAGTTTTAGAACATAAAATTCAACACGACTAACTTTGTTCCCATTTTCTCTCTGTGATCAGGTTAAGAAATGGACGTATTCTCTCGAACCGGGAGCGATCACTTGTTGGGAATAGGTCATGGAGAAGTTTATGAAGAAATACTTTCCACCTACTGAGAATGGCAGACGAAGGAAATTGATTACAAATTTTGAACAAGGCATGGACGAATCGCTCAACAATGCCTGGGCGAGGTTTAAGAGGTTTTTCAGGAATTGTCCACACAATGGGTTGCTAGACTGCCTCTAGATGGAAATTTTTTATCATGGTTTGAATCCCACTTCACAGACCGTTGCCAATGCGGCAGCCCTTGGTGGTCTGCTTGATAAAACGTATGACGAGGCGAAGAATATCTTGGATCGCATTTCCAAGAACCATGAGGATTGGAGAGAGTGTGACCAGAGATTGAGACTCAAGATAATGACGCAAGTAATGGTGCTATTGCTTCACTACAAAACCAGATGACCGCAATGATGAACTTAATCCAGGGATTGGTTTCAGCAGCCCAACATCGCAAAATGGGCAAATCAATGCAATCAGTCAAAACACCGTAAGGTGTACGACTTACGGTGATGAGCATGCAATGGAAGATTGCTTGCAAAATCCAAATCTATTTTATTTTGTAAAAAATAATCCCTTTTCGAATACCTACAACCCTAGGTGGAGAAACCACCCCAATTTTGCTTGGAAGAATCAACAATAGAATTTCCAACCTGTGGCGCAGAAAGAACGGCCACCAGGATTCTTCCCATGCAGCAACGGTCAGACAAACAATCAAGCAAGTAGCTCACAACCACCACAATCCTCTTCTTTGGAAAGCCTATTGAAGCAATACATAGAGAAAATGAAACGGTGCTTCAAAGTCAGGCTACGTCCATCCACAATCTAGAACTACAGATGGGCCAGATTGCGAGTGAGCTGAAGAGTAGACTATAAGGGGCTCTGTTAAGTTCAACTGAACTTCCATGCAACCCGGGGGGATCAGATAAAAAGCAATGCCATGCTGTGACATTGCGAAGTGGGAAGACTGTGGAGGGAGAAAAGAAGAAGCTTAGTGTAACGGTTAATTTGATGGTTCTAAATAAGCATATGGACAGTGATGGATGATGGACCACATAAGCTGAAGCTGCCATAAACTTGATGACTTGAAAGATGGAAATGGAATGTGGATGTTGTGTTATGCTTATTCAGACTTTATGCAATACTACTTCTAGATGTATGCGTTATTAATGAAATGCTTGTAGTATGCTATACGTTGTCACAAGTTTCCTTACGTTGAAACCAAGTATAATTCCAACGCAAGTTTCTCGGTGTGATCCGAGGTCGAACACAGGGATTGCTTAGTTAATGTGTTACGTTTGTGATATATGCGACCGAGGGTTTTTCAATTAATAAAAGTGTATGTTTGTACAGGAAATTAGATTGCAGTAAAGTAAAGTTGCGATAATAAAATAAAATGGGATAAAAGTAAACCTAAGCTATTATGATACAAGATACAGGATACTGATACATGAGACTGAGTTTGAGACTGACTGTGAAAATTATACAAAGGGTCGTGTTATGCAGTGGCAAGTCTTTATGTATGAAACAGAAATAGAAAAGATAACTAGTATAAACATCGCACGTTATTAATTGTGTTAAAGACATAACTACGGTCCCGCTTTTCCTTGACATACACCTCGTGATCGGTCGTGTTCCTACATCTCTGTGGTGAAACAGGGATGAACGTAATGAACGCAAGGTTGCTTCCATCTCTAGAAGTATTTCTCGCTTTAGTTAACGCATTCTTCCAACCTTCTCTCGACAGGAGGAATGGCACCTTCACTTCTGTTCTCACAAGTGAAGATGTCGTCTAGCATGCTTTAGCTAAACATATTTATTTCCTTAACTCAAATTAATTTACTTGTTAGATTCATTCTAATTACCAATGGATTAAGAAAACATCATGGAGAAAGCGGCTCATGGAGGAACGAAAATAAACAGAAAGATGGAGATGAAAATGATCATGACATTCAATACTAACATTTAGCGTCTGATACATGGTGTGAATGATAGATATTAAGAAGATGAATACAATTGATGAAAGAGATAGAAACAGATATAGAAGAGTGCCAACGTCTTGACACAAATCTGGATGGTGGATTTGCTTGCCGGCGAATGGAATGAATGTAGAGAAGAGCTTCCCTCTCAGGCTTGCTCGTTCGGTAGAAGTGACCTTGGTACAGAGCTTCAATGGTAGGGATTGAAAGGATTTACCCTGAGACTCACCACTCGGCCTTTTCTCTTAAATCTTCCTCAATCTTCTCCGATCAAGCTCTTTAGACCAGTCTCTCTCTCAATATAAAAATATCAAAATATGCCCATATCAAGTATATTTTCCAATAGAATTTCAGAGGCTATTTATAGGCTCAGCTTTGACTCTCTGCAGTGTGGACCCCACTTTATTGTTATGGAAATTTCGGAAATGGTGGAGTGAATATTCCTTCTGTTACACGATCAATCCTGTCAGAAATGCATAATGGTTAGCTGTACACGTGTCTGGATCCTCCCCATTTGCGTTGCTCTTTTGCATCTTCGATCATTTGCCCGCATGCGGTGTTGTTTTTGGTTACCGCATGCGGTTGAATTTAAGCTCTAGATCGATTATCACATGCGCCGTCATTGCGTTGATCATCTATTCATTCCTGGATGATGGGCGCAATGTGACGTAGATGTGTTGTTCTTTTTATCTTGAGTCATGAACGCATGCGGTGACTTGATTTCCTGCAAAACAGACTTGAAATATTCCTTTCTACCATCGCAATGGTGTCAATGGGTGTATTGACGACAATTTATACTTCTCGCATTTCTTAGCCAATTTTCATACAATTGATGCAACTTTTCTCTCTTTGGCTGCAATATCTAAATAAAGCAGTATAAATAACTTATATTTCTACAAGTTCTCACTTAGTCGGACAGCTTCCATTGTGGCTGAAAATGAGATTGCAGTGACACAAGAAGAAGAAAGAGAAAAAGAAACAGTAGAACCAGAGGTTGGGTCAACCTCAAAGCCAACTGAGACGGGAATTGTGAAAGTGCAATTACCCCCTTTCTCGTAGAGACTAAGGAAGAAAAAGAACGAAAAGGTACAGTACCAACGCTTCCTATCTATGTTAAAGCAATTACATGTTAATATTCCTTTCAGTGAAGCGATTGAGGAAATTCCTTCCTATGCAATGTTTCTGAAGGATATGGTAACTAAGAAGAGGAGAGCTAGAAAATTTGCCACGGTGGCATTAACGCAAAGTTCCAAATCAATAATTCCACCGAAGATGAGTGATCCTAGGAGCTTACAATTCCTTGCTCCATAGGAGGACTGTACATCGGGCAATCCCTGTGTGACCTGGGAGCTAGAACCAGCATAAATTTGATGCCTCTGTCAATCTTTAGATAGCTGAACGTGGGGCAACTTGTGCCCACAATAGTGACTCTTCAACTGGCCGATAGATCTCTGGTGCATCTAGAGGGAAAGGTGAAGGATGTGCTGATAACCATTGATAAGTTTATCCTCCCAGCTGACTTCATCATATTGGACTATGAGGCCGTGAGAGCGAGATTATCTTTTGAGCACGAGTAGAAATCAATGTAAAAGCCTGGGCAGCAAGAGATTGCTTCCAAGCCCTTTATTCTATACTTGCATTGTTATTTTGTACTTCATCTTCATGTTTATACAATGGAAGTTCTATTTCTACATCTATTCACTCTCTTAGCACGCATGAGTAGCTAAACTAGTCGAATGAGTTGAGGAAATCTAAGCTAACATGACCTAGGAAGTTCATTACTTGTGATTGTCTTGTTTTATGTTGTACCAAATACCCTTTAGAGCTACTCGAGAGAGAGTCTAAAGAAAGAACCTAATGACTCGAGAGAGCTAGGTTAGAATATGGACTCGAGAGAGCAAGATTAGAACTGCACAAACAAGAGATAGAGACTTAGACATAAGCTCTGTTTATCAACCTGCATCGCATGCATCCTAGAGATGGGAATGATATTATGTGATCGCCTTATTTGTGTGTGTGTCATTTCGTCATCACATAAATAAGAATAGAGACTTATGTGTAGGTCCTATAGACTTAGTGCTATCGCATGCGTTCTAGCATTAGAAGCCATGGAATTCGCACCGACAGGTGGTTTACTGTTGTATGCATGTTGCATGATCGCATAGCATGAATGCATCCTAGGAAATGTTAGCCGAAACTTTTCTCAACCCGTTTACCGCATATTTATCACATCTCCCGTTTACCAACTCTTTTCGAACTCCGTCGCATTTGTTTATTTTTCATCATTGTAATCAACAACAAACCAACAATTTATTTATTTGGTTACTGTAAGGCTTTCATAAAAATTACCAATGCAATCTTTTTTCACAAGTCCCTGCGTTCGACCCTGGACTTACCAGGAAACTTAGAGGAATTTACACTTGGATTCCGCTGAGGAAACTTGAGTGTACAATGCAATTTCATCAACGCATATCATCCATATTTCCACTTCATAAAATTAAGCATCATTTATATGGCATGGTGTATGATATATAGATTTTAAATCCACCTTAGGTTATGCAATTATTCATGCATGTATTATAAGTATTATATTATGGCATGATGAAATTACAAGAAAGCATGTGCATGCATCATGAAAATAAGAGTTATATTTATGCATGCAGTAAGAATATTCATGCATCATCTTTATATTTTAAGTGTTATAGTATAAGGGTGTTTGGAAGCATGTTTGCTTGGTTCGTTGCTGTTTTATATAAAAGTTATATAAAAAGTAGCAATGAATGAACAATGCATAGAGCATGACACTTAGGCTGTTTGTAAGCTTTATGAATGTCTTGTATGTATTTGCTTTACGTTGTGAATTGTTTTGGTTGTTTCTGTTATAAGTGTTATAATAGAAATTACAACTAAAATTGATAAGAAAGAGTTGCATGCGAACTTAGGCAAACTCATGTTTTAAAAGGGTTTTAAGATTGGATTGAGATAGACCTAAGTTCAAGGTTCAAATGGGATTAACAACCTAATTTAATCTTTTTAAATCGGTTTAATAGGATTAAATTGATTGGCATAAAAGATTAAAATTGTATTAAATCTATCTATAATGGACCTTTTGTCTAAGGTGGGTTCTGTCTAGACTAGGGTACTTAAGTTGAAGGAAATGGAACACCCCTACCTGGGAGCCTACCTGGAAAGGTGAATGAGATAGATTTTCTGCAAGCATGCGACAGTTGATCAAAGACTCTATTAAAGAGTTTAATGGATGATGATTAAAAGTTGTTAAACTATCTAAGGTAAAATTTACTTTTGGGCATACCTAAAAAGTCACTTAGTTAAAATTCTTAGCCGTGTTTTTTTCTAAGTAAACTAAACCCTAGGTTATAAAATACTCAGTGGGAGGAAGAGATGTGTTTGATATGTCAATGATTCCACTCACGTTTCTCCCTGAATGTTCATGACGTGAGATTCATGCTTGGCCTCGTGGTGCCCTGGGAGCATCCCCCTTCGGATGGTTTTTGCATGAGTCAATATCAAGGTGAACGGAGAGAGAGATTATAGTAAGTGGTTGAAGGGCGTGTGTCAACACGTCCTACAGTCTCTATCATTAGTTCACACTGTGAGATCATTTTATACTCCCTCATGGCGCCTGGGAGCATGCTTCTTCGGATGGGTTTTGTGTAGTTGGTCAATATCAAGGTGAACTTCAGAAATGGATAGATCCACTTTAGTTTTTGTCCCAATCGAATTTTTTTCCTTTGGATTGGCTACTTGGGGCGGAACTCTAGGGCCTAAAATGGTGGGTCACACTTACAGGAAATTGTTAAGTTAATGATTTCTTGACCAAATAAATGATGGCTACTCGTTATAGGAGCAAAAGTTTTTCTAGTATTAATGGCTCGTTGAGAATGTCTCAATTCAGAGGAGGGATAAATTGACCACCCTTTGGTGGCTTTTGTCCTAAACCTTTGAAGCGTCATTGCAAAACTAGATGTCTCACGGGGTATATGTTAGTTTTGCTAAACTGTATTGGATGTTGTTTTTTTTTTTTTCAACTAGTATTTGCTTAAAACCTTACGTAGATCAATGTGTTTTTGTTTTCAACAATATGTTTGATTTCCATTTAATGCCTCTAATTTGACCAATTACATACAGTGGAAAGAGTCTTGTAAAACGTATTTCGTGGTAAACGACCTCGAGTTTGTCATGGTTGAGGAATATCCTCAAGTCCCAACCCCTTGATGCACCGTGAAATGTTCGTAATGCATATGAGGGGTGGATGAAGGCTAATTCATTGGCCCGACTTCACATATTGGCTAGCATATCTGATGCTTTGGCCAAAACGGTTGAGAACATAGTCATTGCACGTGAGATCATGGACTCGTTGCAAGATTTGTTTGAACGTCAGTTCTCACTTTTCGAGCACAAAGAGATGGATGAAAAAACCAGTAGTGTCATTCCCAAGTTAAACTCCAAGAAGAGGAAGCAAGTGTTGCTGACTCTGTTAAAGTTCATAGAAGAGAAATTTTCTCTAAAATGGAACTTGGAGCTTATTTAGGTTCTGATACTAATCCCACTACTATCCAAAAGAAGAGGATGTCTAAAGACAGTAAATATGATTTATTGGTCTTGAAGACGTGTTAGGTAGAGAATGATGATTCTGTCTAAATCCTTGATTCGGGTGCTACTAATCACGTTAGTTCCTTTTACCAATGATTCAGTTCCTGGCAAACGTTGCCACAAGGAGAGTTGACTCTTTGAGTCGGTATTGGTGAGGTTGTTTCAGCTGTTGTTATAGGTAGGTTGAAGTTATTTTTGGACAAGAAACGTTATCTGTTACTGGATAATGTTTTCGTAGTACCTCATATCAAGAGGAACTTAATCTCGGTTTCTTATCTCATTGAACAAGGTTATACCGTCTCCTTTTCTGAGAGTAAAGTGTTTATTTTCAAGAATGGGATGGAGATTGGTTTTGATTCAATGGAAAGTAACTTATATGTACTAAGGTCGTTAGTCATAAAAGCCTTGTTTAATACTGGAATGTTCAATACGGCAACAACAGCTAAAAGACCAAAGGTTTCTCCTAAGAAAAATGCCCATCTTTGGCATCTAAGGTTAGGTCATATCAACCTCAATAGGATTGAGCAGTTAGTGAAATGTGGACTTCTAAAGAGTTTAGAAGAAAACTCCTTGCTGGTGTGTGAATCATGCCTCGAAGGCAAGATGACCAGATAACCTTTTACTGGAAAAGGTTATAGAGCCAAGCAAGCCTTGGAGCTTATACATTCAAACCTCTTTGGTCCAATGAGTGTTAGAGCTCAAGGTGGGTAGGAATATTTCATCTTTTTCATAGATTATTATTCAAGGTACGGGTATCTCTACCTAATGAAACTTAAGTTTGAAGCCCTTGACAAGTTCAAGGAGTATAAGGCTGAAGTTGAAAACTTGTTAGGTAAGCAGATAAAAACACTACGATTTGATCGTGGTGGAGAGTATATGGACATCCAATTCCATAACTATATGATAGAACATGGAATTACATCCCAACTCTCAACCCCATGTACACCTCAGTAGAATGGTGTATCAGAAAGGAGAAACAGAACCTTGTTGCACATGGTTTGGTCTATGATGATTTATGTTCATCTTCCAGACTCGTTTTGGGGTTTCGCAGTGGAAATTTCTTGCTACATTCTGAATAACGTTCCCTCGAAAAGTGTTTCTGAAACACCTTTTGAGTTGTAGAGAGGCCGTAAAGGTAGTTTACGCCACTTCAGGATTTGGGGGTGTCCGGCCCACGTGCTTGTAATTAACACGAAGAAGTTGGAACCGCGTTCGAAAGTTTGCCTCTTTATAGGCTACCCCAAGGAAACGAGGGGTTGATACTTCTATGATCCAAGTAAGAACAAAGTGTTTGTTTCTACAAATGCTATGTTCTTGGAAGAAGATCACATCAGGGATCATAAACCACTAAGTAAGCTTGTTTTACGTGAGATTTCTAGTGAGACTGAGACTACTGAGAGTTCAACAAGAGTTGTTGAAAAGACTGACAGATCAACAAAAGTTGTTGAGGTCGATGCATCTAGTCAACCAACTCAAGAGTTGAGACTGCCTCGATGAAGTGGGAGGGTTATGAACCCACCGGATCCATACATGGGTTTGACTGAAGCCCAAAACGTCATTTCTGAGGGGTCGATGATCCATTGTCTTTTAAGCAAGCAATGAAGGATGTTGACAAGGATGAGTGGATTAAGGCCATGAACCAGGAGATGGAGTCTATGTACTTCAATCAAGATACTCTTGTCCATAACAACATTTTATGATTATGAGATATGGCAAATGGACGTCAAGACTGCCTTTCTTAATGGTAATCTTGAGAAGACCATCTATATGGCTCAACTAGAGGGGTTCATAGTTCTAAATCAAGAACAAAGAGTTTGCAACCTTAATAGGTCCCTTTATGGGCTGAAACAAGCGTGTCGATCTTGGAATATTAGATTTAACAGTACGATCAAATCGTTTGGCTTTGATCAGAACGTTGATGAGCCTTGTGTTTACAAGAAGATCATCAACAGCTCAATAGTTGTACTGTATATGGATAATAACCTACTCATTGGGAATGATGTAGGGTTTCTGACTGACATTAAAAAGTGGCTAGCTGCCCAGTTCCAAATGAAATATTTGGGTGAGGCACAATATGTTCTAGGAATCCAAATCATTCGGGATTGTAAGAACAAGAGGTTAGCCTTATCTCAGGCATCATAAATCGATCAAATGTTGATCAGGTACAGGATGCAATATTCCAAGAGGGGTTTGTTACCCTTCAATCATGGAATCGTTTTGTCTAAGGATCAATGTCCTAATACACCTCAAGAGGTTAAGGAAATGAGAGGGGTTCTCTATGCTTCAGCTGTTGGAAGCTTAATGTATGCAATGTTGTGTACCAGACCCAACATTTACTATGCAGTAGGGATTTTCAATCGTTATCAGTCCAATCTAGGATTTGATCACTAGACGGCAGTCAAGACGATCCTCAAGTATCTTCGGAGAATGAGGGACTATATGCTCATGTGTGAAGATAAGGATTTGATCCTTATAGGATAAACAGACTCTGACTTTCAGACTAATAGAGATTCTCGTAAATTGACATTGGGTTCAGTGTTCACTCTGAATGGAGGGGTTGTAGTGTGGTGAAGCATCAAGCAAGGATGCATTGCAGGCTCCACTATGGAAGTCAAATACGTAGTTTCTTGTGAAGCAACTAAGAAGGTTGTTTGGTTGAGGGAATTCCTTACAGATTTGGAAGTGTTCCAAATATGGATTTTTCGATTACTCGTTATTGTGATAACAGCAGAACTGTGGCAAATTCGAAGGAACCTCGGAGTCATCATCAAGGCAAGCATATAAAATAAAAATACCACTTGATCAGGGAGATTTTGCATCGCGATGATGTGATAGTCACGAAGATCACATCGGAGCACAACGTTGCTGATCCATTTACAAAGGCTCTCACAACTAAAGTGTTCGAGGTTCACCTGAAGAGTCTAGGTCTGCGAGAATGTGGCATCATGTCTAGGGCAAGTGGGAGATGATACTGGGGCATAGAGTATGCCCTAGTTTATTATATATTGTACTTGTAATTTATCATGTATTGTACATTAGTCTCTCGAGGCATTAAGACAAGTGGGAGATTGTTGGGATTGGTGTCATAATTCTCCCAGAGTCTCGTAGTTTGTAAACTGTACACATTGTTATGAATAAAATAAGAGTTATTTTATTTGGCATTTACTCATATTCAATAAACAAAGCTCCATGGTTATTGTATGTAAACTTAAGCATGTATATGAGATATACAAGTGGATCATGCCTTAAGTGATAACTTAAATAGGTTTGTAGTATAAGGATTAAGGAGGGATACCTAATCCTTGTGACACTATGGATACAGCCCACTTTGTAGAGGTTTGCAAGTGCTGTGAACTACTACAAATGGTAGATCCTGACCATTCATGTGGAGACATGCAAGCGAGGGTGTCCTATACAAAGAGTTTGTATAAGACTGAACCACGAGATGCTAATCTCTGTATATAATGCCGTTGATACTTAAGATTTTCATCTCACCTAAACGACCATAGGTGATATGACCTCAATCCTGAGTGTTTTGGGAACTTTTGTCTTTGAGGGAGGTCCTTTGATTAGTATGGGTGAGAGTGGCCAGTTTTCCAACTCAACATGCCTACCATTTTGGAGATTTGTCTGATTTGAGAGCTGGGAACTCAGTTATAGAAGATGGAATTTACTCCTTCCCCAAAGCAGGGGTAAGTAGATAGATGGCTCCCTTAAAGGCTGATTCCATATCTTAACATAGTGGCCACAGCTTCTCTTTGGAAGAGAAGACTCAGTCATAGTAGGACTATGATTTATAATCATTAGAGGGATCAGTGGTACTTAAAGAGTTAGATGTAACTACAGGGGTATAACGGTTATTGACCCAGCTGTACTTATGAGCGATTTGTGAAGAGTTATCGCACTGTTATTTGGTTGAATAAACATATAATATATCTGTAGTAAGGAGAGTGCAGCTGTTGATCTTTAGTGGAGTGTTTGGCAGTTAACGGATGGTGGATCCCGTGACTAAAGATTTTAGTCAGTTATTCACGTATTGTTGGAGTTTCAAGTTATAGGTTCATAAGGTCCCCTTGGCAGCTCAATGGATTCAAGTTGAGAATCAGTTCTTGGTGTTGATTTGAAATGTTCAAATTGAAAAAAGGAAATTCGATTATATATGATATGATCGATGTGATGTATTACATAAAGTGGAGGATTAATGTAAATGAGATTTACATTAAGTACCATGAAATAGAAAAAGAACTATGGTTTATATGTTTTATGAGATGAAATATTAAAACTATAGGTTATAAATATGATATGGTAAGTTGGTTATCATATTTATTTATAATAATAGTAACTGCCAGCGTGGTGTGACTCGTGGAGTGGATTGGTGAACTTCCTTCTCAGGTAAATTCTCCGGTGGTCTTCTATATGGGGATTTAAAGTTGTGGAATAGAAGGTTCCCTGCAAAAGTTAGGCTTTCTGATCTTGCTCGCTATATGTCACTTTGTTGTGCTGAGGCTCTATTTATAGAGCCATGTGCTTGTCTGCCTTGATAATCCCACTCTAATTGGTTGCTATCATTTGTCAAGGTAGGTGAGAATGCCAACGCTACATCATGGTCAACGATCAGGATGTACGTCAGAGTATCTGCTGTACGATTTCAGAAATCCCGAGGCATGCGTTGTTTGCATCTTTCCTTGAAGGATTGTCACATGCGATGATTCCTATTTTTCCTATAAAACATAGACTTTGACATTCTTTTGCCCATAAAATGCGGTCAGTGGGTGTGTTTGTGATATTTTTATAAAAATTTACTTTTTAATACCAATTTATCCATGACCGACGCATTTTCTTCCTATTTATTATCGCATATTTTAAGAATGTGGTACAAATAACTTGTATTTCTACTAGTTATCACCTATGCAATGAGTTTACGTAAGATCGAAACAAAAAATAAGTTACTCTTACTTTATATCGTTGTTTACGATTTAAAACTGACTATTTCACTTAGATGGCCTAAGTAACTCGATCTTAATCTTGAGCTAACTATGAACTCCTGTTTATTTGGGATTATCCTTAGATTTGCATAGGTTAGGGTTGGCTCAATAGTGCCGGTATAATAAACCTCCCATTTCAGGGGTAAGACCAGGTAGATAGCTGGGGGACATAGGGTGCAATAAGAAATTCACGCCTACCCAACTTAGGAATAGAAGAAAGGTTATTATCTTAAGTACTGAATCTAGGTCTTGAACAAGGGCCTCACCCTCTCATTGGTCAGAGAGGGATTCGGTTTAGTGATTGGATCACAAACCAATTGTTCATTAGAGGATCAGTGGAACTTAAGGAGCAAGATGTAATATCGGGGTAAAACAACATATTGACCCAACCGTTATTACAAACAACCTGTGAACGGTCGACTTACTGATTATGGTTAAATCAAGTAGACACAAATATATCTACAGTGAGGAGAGTTCAACTATCGAGCTATAGTGGTGTGACTTGATAGTTAATGAAGACTGATTAATTTGGTCGAAAGAGTTTTAGCCAATTAATCTTAACTCGTTGGAGTTCATGATCAGTAGGTCTATAAAGTCCTTGTACTAGCTTGTAAAACATAAACACCTTGAATTAATAAATTTAGTGAATTTGGAATGATATCAATTTGAAGTGTTCAAATTGAAATTGGAGTTTGAATTTGAATAAGTCCAAAATCAAATTAGGATTTATATAATTATATTTGATATAATTAAACGTTTAATTTATCGAAATTAAACAAAATTGGAGAGTTTATAATATTTAAATATTGATTTACATATTACATGAATAGGATTTCATGTTTAAAATTAAGTGTGTGATCAATTTAATATTTTGATATTGAATTGTTATATAAATAATTAAATATGTTTAATTAATTAAAAAAACAAATTAATTTCAATTCAATTTGAGAAATTGAATTTTAATGTTTTAAATTTAATTAATTATGAATTAATTAAGTCAAATTTTAGTTAATTTTTTAATTAATTAAAATTTGAATTTAAATATGCAAAATTGGAAATTAGATTTGAGTGGGATCTTCCCACTTTTTCACACAATTGAGGTGGCCTTGAGATGTCTCTTTCAATGCTTGCATGAAAAAAGTGGATAAATTTATTCCAATTTGGCCAAGGAACGAGAGGCCGGCTGCTAGAAATAGGTTTCCTACATAAAGCTTGTTCATTATCTAAAAACCCACTTTTTCCTTCACAAATTCACTCCAATCTGAGTTCCACCACTCAAATTCAAAATTAAGAATAATAGAAAAGGTTTCTTGGTGGTTTATTGTTGAATTGGAGCGGAAACTACATGAAGAACAGCTTGAAATTGGGAGAATTCATCAAAGGTATGTAGTTTAGAAACACTCTTCAATAAATTAGATATAATTAGAGGCTTTAATTTGTTTATGCACACACTCTTCAATAAATTAAATATAATTAGAGGCTTATTGATTCATATTATGCTTAGACATAAAATTCACATTATGAGCATATTTTGGTTTAACATGATTTTGTTTATGCACACACTTTGAATTTTCATGAATATATTTAACTTTTTCATGCTTTAGCACAAATTTAGCTTCAATAAATTAGATATATTAGACAAGATATCTTGAGACAAACAAGAATAATCTTATCTAGACTTTGTGCACCAATAGTCAATTTCTTAATAGATTTTTTTGCAATTTCAAGCTTCTTTGTAGCCAAAAAATCTTTCTTTAAGCATATGCAAAAGATTATTTTTCTCATCAACATTACATTCAAGAAATGTAATTTTGTCCACAAAAGAGATTTTTTTTCTTTTTCTAAAGAAGTATTACTAGTTTCCAACTCAACAATTTTATTTTGCAAACTAGCAATTTCATCACTTAATTCCAAAGAGAAAGACCTAAGTTTTTCATTTTCATGTCTCAAGATATTCACTTCGACTTTCAAATTACATGATAAAGATCTAAATTCATCATTCTCTTTTTCAAGAAAAGTAATTTTATTATTCAAGTCAATTTTCTGATCACTACAAGAATTATGAAACAATGTGTTAAGAGTCCTATTCTTTAAATAAGAATTTTCATCTATCAAAGATTCATTCTCAACTTTTTTGATAATTTCATATATTTAGAGTTGACTTTTTTCTAAATCTAATTGAATATCATCAATAGTCTCATACAATTCATCATAAGAAGGGGATTCCTTATTTACCTCATTTTTGTCATTTTCATCACCACAATTATTTTTCGAATGAATCATTAAGCACAACAAGGATCCATCATATTTTTCTTTCTCTACTTTATGGAATTTTCCTTGACTTTAAGAATTATAATTCTCCTATACATCAAATAAATCATTAGTAGTACAATGAGAATTTTCTACACTGTACCTATAATCAAGAAAATTCCAAATGTCATGCATAATCAAAATGTAAAATTGTATTACATATTTTTCTATCCAATGCACAGTATATGATATTTATAGCTTTGACATTAAAAGTATGCAACTCCTTATTCAATTGCAATTTTGACAAATCATGCTCACAAATATATACAATGTTAAATCCATAGCAAGCATAAACATTTTCATTCTATTTTTCCATACATATTTCCATAAAAAAAAATGTGGGTCTATCAATAGAATCACCATATAAAGTTGTCATAGTTTTAGCAATTAAACTTTTCAATTAATTTTTTAAAATAATAATAAGATACTTTAAATATCAAAATAATATTTGAAAAATGATTTACGTAGGTAGCTCTTTTCTCTAATACTAATTGTAGTATGGGTATGGCAAAAACCAAAAAACAGACAAATGTGAAAGTTGTACTTTTAAAACCATTTTATATAGTTTTTGAATTTTCTTTAGAAATTAAAAAATATATATTTTTAAAATTTAAAAAACAGAAAAATGAATTAGCTATCCAATAAAGCTGTTTTGTAAAAACAAAAACAAAAAAAAAACATACAAAAACAAAACAAAACAAAACAAAACAAAACAAAACAAAAAAGTAAAAAAAAAAATTACCCCAAAAAACCCCCTAATTATTCCAATTTAATATCTCTATCCACATGCATATATTAACTTTTGTCACATAAGTTAAAACGAACCTCAAATGCCTTAGTTATTGCTAGCATAATTGATGTTTATTCTTTCCTCGTTTGTATTTTTTTTATAGTATTTTTTAATTTTTTTTTTTTTTTAATTTGTTGGTGTCTATTTATTTGCCTTTGTGTTCTACTGTGATGAAGTTAATTATTCAATATAATATATAAATTTATCAAAGTCTTAAGTTCTATTTTTCAACTTCTGCTTCTGTCTTATCTCTATCTTCGTCGATCTCTACCTTTATTTGGACATTTTAACATTCATATTAATTGTTTCTTTTATTTTATTCATCATCTTTCAATATTTCGAGTTAGATATATTTTTGTCTTTGAATTTTTTTAAAAAAATTAATTGTGAGATTTGAGAAATAGTTCTAAATGGTTCTTTGATTATGTGAGTAGATTAACAGAACCCAATGGACAATAAAATTAGCAATGATGTATTGTTGCATTGGTCAATTAATTAATTAATTTAAAATTAATTTATTTTAAGGTGACTTCTTTTTTCTCCTTTCATCTTTCCTGTTCTCTTGATCTTCTTCCTTTCGTCCATCAAATTATTAACCCCCAATTTCTATTACCTCTTTCAACTTGCTCTTTTATTTTCCTTTCCATCAAAATTTCACATGAAATTTTCTTTAGTCATTTATTTATACATTTTCATTTTTATGGAGTACTATTTCGTCTCTATTTTAATGTTGATAGTTATGTTGTGGATAAATCCATTACTTTAAAAATAAGATCGACGTGACCTCGGTGCTAAATCGTCAAAGTCGATTACTCTCCAAGGTTAACACAACTTCCGATCTTTAACGTGCACTCATCGAAAAACGGGTTGAAATCTACTCGAAAAATAGTAGATCTAGAGTTAAACATAAGGAAGAAGAATAGATTAAATCCTCTTTGTTTCTTTTATAAAAAAACTAACGAAAAATAATTGAAAAATAGTTATGGCATTATATTATCAAAGAAAGAAAGTAAAAAAGGAAAGGAAAAAAAAAAGTGAAAAGGAAAAATAATATAAAAAGAGAAAAAAGAAAACGTGAGCGGCAGGATTCGAACCTGCGCGGGCAAAGCCCACATGATTTCTAGTCATGCCCGATAACCACTCCGGCACGCCCACTTCCTGTTGCAAAACTAAATTTAAAGCAATTAATTAAAAATAATTAAAATATTTTTTTTTTAATTATGAATATTATAATAGAAAATAGATGTCCATTGTTTAGTGTAGGTCACATATCACCATTCATGTTGTCCATGTGTCTTGTAGTTATTCATGTTTGGTGTCCATGTTGTTAGGATCTATTAGCATGTAACGGAAGCAAACAGAATTAATAAGCAATCTAATTACATTTAATTTGAGTTATAAAAGTATGATTAAACAAAAACTTCAAAAGAGGATTTCTAATTAGTTATATGTTATTCTTGTGGTAAAATTGTTCATAAAATTGATACTATTATTTTCCAATAATGAATCCTAGAATGTTGGAATTAAATTAAATGGGTTTCGAAATCTTTACTCAGTAACAATGAAGGCCCCAAGAAATGGGTATCAAATCTTTTGGTTGAAATTTGTAGGTGTGATTCAAGAAGCAATTGTTGCTTCTAATTTAAATTGGAGCAACTAATATGTCTTTGCTTGAATCTAAGAAAGAAAAATTTGCATATTTGGTAACATTTGTTTTTTAAATTATATATTGAAATAGTTACAATATTGCTATAGTTTATAGAAATCATATATCTTGAAGGAGTTTAAAAAGTTTGTATTTGATTTTTTGCATCGTTATTTGTTTTAATGCCATGAGAAATCTTTGTATATCTATTTTGGCATGGATCTATTTTGCTTATTATATGGCTTTTTGATTATTTAGATGTAATTTTCTTGCTAGATATGAAGTAAATAATATTTAGTCTCGTAAAAGATTATCATTATTTTGTTGACTAAGATATGTTGTTTGTCCTTTGATTATAATTTATTAGAGTTTTATTAAATACTTTTTGAGTATGGATTACACATATTCTAGGACTATATTGTTAAATGAAACTTATTTTAGATTATGTTGTTTGTCTTTTGTTGAGAAGAATTGATCATCGAGCATGTTGTATGAAAGAGTTGTTAAAGTCTTTCTCATAGGGGAGTATTTATAGAATTGATTCACTTTCTTGATCCCCATTAGCATGTTCGCTAAATTTGGTCATGTTGATATCGTGCTTATGTGACTTTGCTATTATTTGGTATCATTACTTAGTTGTCAACAATTGATGTTTATTTTCTAATATTTGATATTTTGGTATCTCTATTGTTTGAATTTTATTTGAATGATTTTATCTCATTGATTCTTATTGATATTTCATATTAGAAAAAGAAGCTTGATTTTATGGGGATTTACATACATTTATATATGAATTTCATGTCTGAATGAAATTGATTCCCTTATTCATTTGTTGTTGTATATCTCTCTTATGCATATTGTTTATCCTTTTAGGCGGAGTAATTGACTTTGGAATAAAATTTTATTTAATATTTCTACCCTCAATTGATTTTAAAAGGGAGAGAAATTTGTGAACTTGGTTCATTCTTTTATATAATGCCTCTTGAATTTACAATGCTGTTGCTTATTTTTTAGAAGGCATCTTGATAGGAGAAGAAATACTAAGCATGTGTTCATGATTTTAGGAGAAGCTTTCATGTCTTTTTGTTATTTTTCATAATTGTCCTTTTTTTTTATTGATTCCAAAAGGAGGAGGAGTATAAAGAAAAACGAAAGCATGTAGTTAAATGAAATGTTCATTGTTTTCAAGTTAATTGAAGTTATGTATGTGTGTTGATTATGATTCATGTTCATATTTTATATCACACACTACTTTAGAGTCCATTTTTCTTGAGTTGTTTGTCATCATAAAAAGGTGGAGAATGTTGGCTTTTTGGCCCTTAATCTCAAATTAGTTAATTTTAATTAAATAATTAACTAATATTTTGATGATAATAAACATGATCTTATTCAGTAAAAAGTTTAGTGTTTTGAAGTATCTATTACGTAGAACTCAGGACAACAAATTCAATACAATTTGAATCAATCAAATCGAAGCTCAAATGAAGAAGATATGGCCGAAACAAGCTTAATGAAAAAATCTCTAACTCATGAAATGACAGATTTTTTTCATCAAAGTGACCAATTGAAAGGTGCCACTTGGAGCATGGGAGGAATGACATATGATGGACTTTTGATTTTTGATTGATTTTTAAAAAGAAAATGAATTTTAAAAAAATAATTTAATATTATTTTATGTTTATGTTTAACAACTAGTGTTGGACACATGGTGGACATTGCTTTTGTTGGGGTTTAAAAGAAATTATTCTAAATTTTTTTTTTTTTTTTTGTGTGTGTAACAGTCAGTTGCATTCAAAATCTCCACCATTGATTTTTCTTTTTCAAGATCCAATAGTCCAAATTAAATGTTGTTTTCAACAATTTTTCCTCTCTATTTAAACTCATCTTATTCTAAAAAAAATATAACAATAATTTTTATTATTTTCAATCACCCATGACTCATTAAGTCAAGCTTCAATTTTCTTCTTTTCATCTTCTTCTTGAGAAATGTATTTCATGTTGTGAGAATTGATTCATTGAGTGCTAAATTTATAAATCCAATCCTTTAGAGAGTTTGTCGAGTGTGCTATTTATTTTTTCAAATTATTGTAAGGGTTTTTCTTGATCCCGAAAAAAAGTCGTTATAACGGTTTGATCCTCAACTGTTGAAAGAATTGGTTTTGTTCTTGCGCCTGCAAAAAGAACGTTGTACAATTTGACTCTGTGGAAAGAGTCAAGTTTGTAGTGATATATCCAAGAGAAACTTGGGAAGTGGATGTAGGCCGATTGTACCAAACCACTATAAAATTCTCGGTGTCAATTTCTCTATCTTTCTCCCATTTAATTTTGTAATTAATTTATTATTAATTTTATTTTCATGAAATTAATTGCTATAATTTATCCTTGAAATTAATTGCTCAACATTTGTCTATTTAGGTAGGTTGAATTTGTCTTTAACATATTTATATTACCAATCTTATTATGAAAATTAAATTGGATACTTGAATTTATTTGCATGAATTAATTATTTAAATTACTTATTAGCAAAAAGTTTATTAATTTGTTTATTTGTGTCCATATTAGTATAAATTTACATTAGTTTAAATAAACCGTAGTCACCCCTATAGGTTGTCATATCGATCCTATATGGAACTCCAATTATAATAATTGGTGTTTTCAACTATTATTAACTACAATGTTACTATTTCAAATTTCTATAGCATTTACTATCTACTCATCCTCTCTTTCCCTCTTTATTATAGTATTTATTACTTCTTACACGGACTAAAGTAATATGTGCCTCAAACACAGACTATTTATTAACCTACAAGCTATTATACCCACAAAATATGATAACCACTAACTATAATAACTAACTCATCTGCCAAACACCCCTTTAATTTGCTAAAACCAAAAAATAAAAAATAATAATGGTTATTAAATGAGGTTTTCCTTGTTTACTTTTCAAAACTTAGCTTGAATTTTGAAACCACTCTTAAAATATAGACAACAAAACATATAAACCAATAAAGAGAAGTCTTGTCGTGAATTTGGCTTGAATTTTAAAAAATGTCTTAAAAAGTAAATAACAAAACAAAAATATCAATTGATATAAGTGGTGTTATAAGCTTAATTTCCAAAAACTAAAAACAAATACTAGACCTTATTTGATAATTTTAGTTTTTTATTTATGTTTTTTGAAAACTAAACTTATAAACAGTATTTCCATCTATTGATCCATTTATTTTTTTATCTACTTTTTTGTGAATGTTTCTAAAAACACTTTCCAAAAAATAAAATCCAAATCTTGGAAATTAAAGGAATATACATAGCTTTGAAGAGCTTGTTTTATTTTTGGAATTTAGCTAATAATTTAACTGTTAAATTAGAAACCATGAAAATAAAGACAAAATGAATTTTAAGAAAAAACAAGCATAAATTTCAAATAAATAAAAAAAAATGTCATTGAATTTATATAATTGTAAATTAACTTGTTTAACTTTGCTTAGCAACAGAATGTGGGCGTGCCGGAGTGGTTATCGGGCATGACTAGAAATCATGTGGGCTCTGCCCGCGCAGGTTCGAATCCTGCCGCTCACGTTTTCATTTTTCTTTTCCCATTTTTTTTCCTTTTCACTTTTGTTTTTTGTTTTTTGTTTTTAACTTTTTTACTTTCCTTCTTTGATAATAGAATGCCATAACTATTTTTCAATTATTTTTGTTTAAAAAGGTTCTTAGTTTTTGGTGCGTGCCGCACTCACGAGGGACTGCCAGTGATATACTGGAGGAAGGTGGGGATGACGTCAAGTCCGCATGGCCCTTATGGGCTGGGCCACACACGTGCTACAATGGCAATTACAATGGGAAGCAAGGCTGTAAGGCGTAAAACAAACGAGGAAGAATTGCCCCATTATTCTTCCTCATATTTTTCTCTCTAGATCTACTATTTTCTAAGTAAATTTCAATCCGTTCTCCGACGAGTGTACGTTAAAGATCAGGAGTTGTGTTAACCTTGGAGAGCAATCGACTTTGACGATTTAGCATCGAGGTCACGATAATTTTATTTTTCAAGTAATGAGATTATCCACGATACAACAATCGACATTAAAATAGAAACGATACAGTATTCTATAAAAATGAAAATTTATATGAATAAATGACTAAAGAAATTTTCATGTGAAATTTTGATGGAAAGGAAAATAAAAGAGCAAGTTGAAAGATGTAATAGAAATTGGGGGTTAATATTTTGATGGATGAAAGGAAGAAGATCAAGAGAATATGGAAGATGAAAGGAGAAAAAAGAAGTCACCTCAAAATAAATTAATTTTAAATTAATTAATTATTTTGCCAACTTAGCAATACGTAGTTGCTAACTTTATTGCCAATTAGGTTCTGTTTGTCTACTCACATAATAAAAAAAACCATTTAGAACTATTTCTCAAATCTCACAATTAAATTAAAAAAAAAAATCAAGGACGAAAAGTGTATCTAACTCAAAATGTTAAAATAAAAAATTAATATGAATGTTAAAAAGTTCAAATGAATATAATTAGTTCTATTGACATGTAATATGTGTTAGTGACTAAAAATTTACGATTTGAAGTTGAACCGTTATTGTACTAAAAAGAAGAGCAGGAAATATAAATGAAGAAAAATATACCATTATTAGCATATTTTGTTATTTTCTTGACATCATCAATTATTCACAATTGTAAATCTCGTTTAACGTGTTAATATTCTACTTTGGAATCATTCTTTGCATGTTCAATCAAAAGTGTTTTGGGTGCTTCCATATTTCCATTTAACTCATTTGTTGAATCCTTCTACTGATGTAATAATTGATAATTTTGTATATCATATTGAATAATTAACTTCGTTAGAATATAAAACAAAGACAAATAAATAGATACCAACAAATTAAACTCAACAAAAGAAAGAAAACAAGAAACAACAAATGCATAAAAGGGAAAATACTATAAAGGAAAGTATACATAAACTAAGAAAGAATAAAAATAAATTATGCTAACACCCTTCTTCAAACTCAAGGCAATGTAAACAGCTTGAGTTTGTGAAGTGACCGACTGAAGCTGACGATAGATACTGATTACAACTTTGAATCAAATCATAATAGATCTAGATTGGAGACAGAACCCGTGAAGAACTAAAACACAGTGAACTTCTAGGTTGGAAACAAAACCTACGAAAAACTAAAACACAGATTACTTCTAGGCTAGAGACATAACTCATGAAGAACTAAAGCATAGATAACTTCTAGGTTGAAGACTAAGATCCTCGTAGGGAGACCTAAAATAGAAACCACGAACTGCTTATTTGAAAATAAAACAGAGATGCTGGAAGATCAGAAAATATAATAGAGGTTGAAACTGATAAAAAAGAACGCAGAATCAACTAAGCAAGTGAACCAAATCTGGATCTTCCTCCGCCGGTGGTGGATCGACAAAAGCAGAGATCGAACAGAAGCATAGTTGAAAAATAGGATTTTAGGACTCTGATATATTTGTATATTATATTGAATAATCAACTTTTTCACACTAAAACACAAAGGTAAATAATTAGACACCAATAAATTTAACCCAAAAAAAAAAAAAAAACTAAAAAAGAAAAAATACATAAAAGGAAAAATACTATAGAGAAAAATACAAACAAAGAAAGAATAAACATCAATTATGCCTAGCAATAATCAATGCATTTGAGGTTGGTTTTAACTTTATGTGAAAAAATTTAATATATACATGTGGATAGAAATATTAAATTGGAATAATTATAGGGTTTTTTTTGGGTAATTTTTTTCATTTTTTTGTTTTAACTTTTTTGTTTTTTTTTTAATTTTTTTTTGTTTTTTTTGTTTTTTTGTTTTGTTTTGTTTTGTTTTTTTGTTTTTTTTTTTTTAACAAAACAGCTTTATTTGATAGCTAATTCATTTTTCTGTTTTTTTAATTTTAAAAATATTTTTTAAAATTTCTAAAGAAAATTCAAAAACTATATAAAATGGTTTTAAAAGTACAACATTCACATCTTAAAACAAGTGTATGATTTTTTGGTTTTTCAAGTACATAAAACAAAGCACAGGTATCAAACTGATATGGTTTTTATTTTTTTGAAAAAATACCATGATTATCAAACCGATGTTAGTTTGTGAGTCCTATAAAAATGTTATTGATTTCATGCTTTTTACAAAAACATGTAAATAAAGGAATTCATTTATTTAAATGACACTTGACTAGTTCATTCGAATTTTAACCCCGTTAATCATGTTTTTCTTAAATTAGATGGTGTTAAATCAACGTTCAGAAGTTTACCTAACTTATCACATCAACCTTATTTTTTTAAGAAGAGCATATCTCATCAACATTTTAAATAACAATGTTAATGATGAGAACTTATTACTAAAATAAAGACATTTAAACTAAAACTCGTTGGAACAATATGTTTTACACGTATTTCATAACTTTGAAAATGAAATGCACATGTATAAGTTGAAATAAGAGTTTTATAGATATAAAACGTAATACAGTAAATTTGAGTATTTAATCTGCAAATAATTGAAGATAACTATCCAAGCATGTCTTCCCCCAAAAAACTTAAACTTTTTATCAATTTAAATCTTTGAATTAAGACAACAAATAAAGTCCCTTAGGGGAAAAAAAAAAAAACTAAAGACAAAATGCAATTTTGGTCCCTCGAATTTGAGGTTAATGTATATCTGGTCCCTGAGGTTTCAAAAGATATGTTTTAATCCCTCAAGTCCGCAAAATAATTTTAGCTGATCCCTGATTTAACTTTAAACTAATGGAAGGTCGGTTAGACCGTTAAATATTGACATGGATGGGATGAAAAATCTTCCTCGATCAAATTATTTGATTAGTTGGTAAATAATTTAAAATTAAAATGGTTTAAAATATAAAAATATTACAAAAAGTCCTAAATCATTTTTTTTTCTTTTGCGATTTCTTCTTTCATCCGTTTCTGTGTTTTCTTTTATTTCTTTTGCTCAAGTTTTTACCTTAAGATTAATCCATCTTCTAAACTCTATCTCCCCTTGATTAAAAGTGGTTTGGATTTTGTATTTTCTTTTTCTTTTCTTTTCTTTTTAAATTATTAGCCATTCATTTAAATTTAGAATTTGAATACACTGAAGAGTTTCTTAATCAAATTAAAAAAAAAAAGACAAAAAAATCATTAAAACCACATAAATATTGAGGATGTTGCTTTAATTCATGGATGAAATTTTTGTTAACAGGTAATAAAATAGAACGATGATCTTTTCTTTAGGGTTTTTTTGGAATATTTTAATATTTTAAACCATTTTAATTTTCAATTATTTTTCCAACTAAAATAAAATTTTACCAATTAGACTTTCCATTTCATCCATGTCAACATTTAACAATCAAATTAGGGATCATTTAGAACTATTTTACAAATCGGAGGGACAAAAGTGTATTTCTTGAAACCTTAAGAACTAAATAGAATCTACTTCAAATTTGAAGAGGATCTGAAGAGCTGTCTTGAGTTTCTTCATATTTCTTTCTAGAAATTTCTAGACTTAAGGTGGGAGATATTTGAAGTGGATCTTATTTCTCTTCCAATAGGCTCCTCCTTATATTATGATCATTTATGAGATACGTCTATTTACTGATGAGGTGTCCTGTTAAATTAAAAACGGTTTGAAATAAAGGGATATATATAAGGACAAAATGTGGTCAATAAAAAAAAATGATAGGGCAAAAAGGGAACATAAAAATTCTCCTTTTTTTCCTTTTTTGCCCAATTTATATGTATATAGATTACCCTAATTATTATAACCTATTAAGAACGAAATGAGAAATCTCTTTACATCCCAACTCTTTAGACCCTTTCAAAAAGTGTGATTAATTTTTTTTATGTATACTTGACGATTAAATTATAATTAATTATTGGTAATTAATTAATTAATTAAAAACTTTATCAGGTATTTAAGTTACCTATCTTTTGTTTTTCTCAACAAAAGAAACATGAATAATCTTTTATTTCTGAACGAATATTTTACATTTAAAATTATACGAAATTATAAAGGAATAGAAAAAATCAACGATTCTAAATGTGCTAAACTTATAAATATTTATAAACAAACTCAATTATATTTAACTTCATCAAAAGTGGAGTTGTAACGCTATAAGCTTTGAATCCGAGATATAGATTCACACGTGCATGATGCATCCCTTGCAACCTTAATATACCATCAAAATATATATGTAGTCCCGTGAAAATTTTAATATACCACCAATATCTTGAGATGTTTGAAGATTGGATAGGCTTTAAGAGCAAAGATAACATAAAGAATAAGGAAATGATGAAACTCCAAATGTTGGTGAAGAAAATGGTGAATAAAATGCTCATAGAATTTGAGCAACAAAAACTTTGGAATTTTATAACTTCTAAAGTTCAATTATGAATAATAATTAAAGAATGTTGTAGTTAAAATTTTTTATACATTCTAACATTTTATTTTATCATTTATATTTATTATTGATAATCGTTCATGGCTGATAAAAGAATATGTGTGATTATATTTTTCTAAGACCACCATTATGAATATTTAATTTAAACCACTACCCTCCATTAAATTAAACAATATCATATTCAATGAGATTAAGTGTGTGTTTAGAATATATTTTCAAGTATTTGATTTAAAAAATAAGTCATTTTAGAAAAAATTGGAGTGTTGACAATCACTCGAAATAGTTTTTGGAGTGTATTTTAAACAGTTTTGATAAAAAAAAATGTTTTAAATGAAAATGAGTCTTGTGAAAAACATTTTTTTTTCTTAAATTTATCCAAACGGTCCTTAAGTCACTACCATCATGGGTTGTAATTACTTTGAAATAATATGTGTAGGAAAATTATTGAATTGACCAAATTACCACCAAAGTAAACAATAGAAAGATTTACAATGAAAGGATAAAATTGGCACAAAAAGTTTTCTATATCTAACCTTTTATATATAGTATAAATATAAATATAGATATTTAATAGATATATAGATGAGAAGAGAAAAAATTACTTTAGATAGATGTTCAAAAAACTATTGTAGCTTATTTATTTGTCTTTATTAAGATGGCCATTGCACATGATATCATAATTTCTATTCCATATATAAATAACTTTATTATTGAAAAAGAAAAAAAAAAAGCATTAATATATTTTAATTTTTAATTTTAAAATAAAATTATATGAAATTGGTAATTTATTTTTATAAATTTAATAGTATCCTGAAAAACAGTTTGTATATACTTAAATAAATAAGATATTGTAAAAGAATTTGTTATAAATCAATTTTAATAATGTTATAATTAAGATATAATGCAGAAATAAAATATTTAACAATAAGTGATGAGATGTAGCTCATATGGTAGAGTGCTTGTGAGAGACACAAGTTTGATTCCTTACACCACCATTAATTTTTACCTTTTGAATGATTATTTTATAATTATATCTACCAAAATTAGAATAGGAATGTATGTTCAATAAATTTAGTAACAGATAAAATGATATAGTAGGAAGTGAAGAAAAATAAATTTAGGGTTAACTGATTGGGTTAATCAAATTTAATCTTAATTCATTTAAGATTAGAAAAAATTTGCACCTTAATCCTAAGATGATTATGATTAATTGTATCTAGGTTAATATAGAAATATATCATTATAGCTCTATATGAGGTAACAAAGCTCCTCACCGACTTTGGTATTAGAATCCTATTTCTTTGTTTACAATTCACCTCTTCTTTTAAATTATAAATTTTTCATCGTAGTACGTGAAAGTCATGTAATTTTCCCTTATTCATTATAGTCTCTTATGTTTTAATAATTTATCGTTACTTTTTTTTTATTTATTTATAAACATTATAGATCAATTAAGAACCACTATAACATAATATTGAGAACATTGATAGTAATTTAAAGAAATTAGGTGACCTAGTAGAGAAGATTTTCTAATTCTTCTTCCAAATTTCTAAGAAAAAGTTGGCAGAAATTTTGATTTCTTTGTTAAATTTAAGTTGTCCATGTTTTTTCTCCAAAATTTTTGCAAGCTCTATAAATATATCATGTCATATATGTTTATCGCCTCTATGAATATCATGCCATACATGCTGATAAAAAGATAAATGACAGTGACAAACGCTAGAGCTAAAAGTCTTCTTGAAGTATTGAATGTTTACTTTTAAACAAAGTTTTCACATTATGGTGAAGAGTTGTAACCTTTGAAGCTTTAAGGCCACACAAGTGACATAATGAATCTGAAAATCCAAATTCATCCACTACAACAAAAGTAGATTTCCATAACATACGGGTGCAACCAAATTGAGGGGAGTGAAAAAAGTGTCAGTAAATGAAGAAAAGCGAGTTTTGTACCAATTTAATTTCATACCTATTTCTTTTTTTTTTTCCTCGTTTTTTTCCCTCTTTTTTCTCCCTTTTTTCCCTCTTTTCTCTCTCTCGTTCTATTTTTATTTTAGGTTATGAATCCTTAAGTTAAATGAAAAATAAAATGTTGAATCCTTAAGTTAAGAAAAATAATTTGTTTTGGATCCTATGGTTCATAAATTTAACTAATTTTTTTTTTGTTTTAAAAAATATAGAATTCAACAATTCTATAATTTTAGGATTTTAGATAACTCAAATATAAACTTAAAAAATTAATTATAAAATATAAACCTAAACTAAATTACAACCTAAAAAATTAATAAAAAATACAAACTTAAAAAATTAATTATAAAATATAAACTTAAACTAAATTACAACCTAAAAAATTAATTAGTTGCACAAGAACTTGTGAATGTAATTTATAAATAATATATCCTTAATCATTAATAGAAGATTGAGTTTTGGGTTTGTATCAATTTAAATCTTGATTTAATAATTGTATCAATTAAAATTCTAAACTTTTATAATTGTTTTAATTTAGACCTTTTTTTTCAAACTTAGTTTGAAAAATATTGTAGAAAACATATAATTATTTTTTTAGACTTGTAAATTGTTATAGTTAATTAATTTAGACCTTTTATTAAGATTAGATTAAAAAATTCATTCATGTATTTAATTCTTACATGTTTGTTATGAAAGTCAAAGTTTAAATTGATACTTTTAATAGTAAAAGATTTAAATTGATACAATTCATACAATTTAGAGGTGCAAATTGATATTTTTCTTTTCTTTTCTTTTTTTAAATAAATAACCTTACTTTAAAACCCAATCTCTTTTTCACCGGATTAATTTCGAAGTTAGATTCAAATATCTTACGACAAGTCTTTTTAGTACAATAGGCAATGTGGGAATTTAAAGAACATAACTCATGGCTACTAACACAAACTACATGTCAGTTGAGTTATACTTACTTTTGTATTTTAAAATTGAGTTTAAAGCATGTTTGGATTGACTAGAGAAAAAAATGATAGAAAAGTCATTTTTCAACTTTATTTTATAAAAACTATTTAAAATATACTTTGAAAGTGTTTCAAAAGCTGCTATTTGAGTGCTTGTCAAACATTTCAATTTTTTTCAAAATGACTTATTTTCAAAATTAAACACTTGAAAAGTTAAACCAAACACACCCATTGTGTGATGCATTAATTGAATTAATTGAATTCTATCTATTGTTCACCCTAAAGGATTGGAATTCTCCGTAGTAGAAGAAATCGTGTCCCAATTTTAATTTAACAGAACAATAATTAGAGAATAGAAACAAAAGATAAACAAAACTAATTAAACATGCTTTCTACTGTACAAGAAAAAGAAGAAGGGTTAGGATATCACATACTCGTTGAAGACCAATTCTTTGCGTTCCTCTCCATTTCGTGTCGTCTTCTCTTGATCTCACGAACACCGCAACCACGAGGTCTTCCTCGTTGCTCTCAGGGATGAGAACCGTTTAGATATGTGGGCTTGCACTTAGATTTGAAAAGAGGGAAAGAGAAAAGAACTAAGAGATTATACTGAGAAAATTTGTTTTCTGCAGAACAAAGAGAGAAGGAGATGAAGATCAAAGAGATTTTTTTTTCTCTACTTTCTTTTACGTGATCTTAGAAGTTGAAGGGGTTGAGGGAGTTATAATTCCACCCCTTTAATAATTTCAAAATTCAAATTCAAAGTTTGAATTTTAATATATATATATATATATTAATATATAATATACTATATACTATATATATATATTAACTAACTCAATATATATAAATATTAAGCTATATGTTATATGACATATAACATATAACCTATAGTTTATATTATATCACGTATAATATAACCTATAGTTTTTATATAAATCACATTCATATAATTTAATATTTGAATCACGCTCAAATAACAACCCCTTGATGCGTAGAAATTGTGATGCGTTATGATGTGAGTTTGCGATGATCGTACAAGTTTTTCTAACAAGACCCAAGTATAAGCTTTATTAGGTTTCCTAGTAAGTCCAGGGTCGAACACAGAGACTACTAAGTAAATATGTGACAGTCACTTTGATTCTATTGCGGTGGTGAAAACAAATGAAATAGGTAGTGTTTGAGTAAGAATTTTTCCTATGCGACGGAGTTTGAACACAGAGTTGATGAACGCGTAAAGTTACAATGAGTATGCGATGAAGGGGTTGAGAAGGGGTTTAGCTAACATTTCCTAAGATTGTGCATAAGTTATGCGATCATGCTACACACAAATAACAGCACGTCATCTCTCAATGCAGAATGCCATAATTCCTATTTCTAGGACGCATGCGATATGTAAATAACAATACACTAGAAGAAATATAGTCTTTAATGTCGATTTTAAACTGACATTAAAGGGCTTTAATGTCGGTTGGCAACCGACATTAAAGATAGTGTTATTAAAGCCCTTTAATGTCGGTTGCCTTTAATGTCGTTTTTAAACCGACATTAAAGGGCTTCAATAACACCAATAACACAGCCTTCAATGTCTGTTGCAACCGACATCAAAGCTTTTTTTTTTTTATTCTTAACTGACATTGAAGCCCAAATCTGTCCGTTTTATCAATTATTGTCCCTTTTTTAAAGTTCCCTTGCCAAATCCATTTTTTCGATAAAAAAGTATAACATGTCACATCATCATCGAATGCTATGCTTATGACATATTATTCATGTATGGATTGTAAATCTATTACATTTAATCTGCAAATTCTGCTATAGAATTATAATTTAAAAGGCGTACAATAATTCAGGCCTTGAAAACACAAATTACAAGTAATACAAAGATTATGATTTTACAAGGGCAATAGAATCTTCCGTGTAAGGGCAACACAATTTTATTTGTCTACAAATTTGGGAGGGTTTGAGAGATTAAGAGATGTAATATACATTGTTGAGATGGACTTCAATATCAGGATTCTTCTTCTTCAGCTCATCCAGCAACTACAAAAGAATTAGAAAGATTTAGAATTTAACTTCAACTTAATAAGTAAAGTTACTGCACACAGTAAAAGTTAGCAGCAGACCTCGGCTAGGCGCATGGAGGGTCCTCCAAGCTGCATTTTCTCCATAATAATGTTGCGAGTTGTCGATAATAAACTCTCCCTTCACATCCTTTCGCTTGCCGATACTCCCATGGTAATCAAATCCATGTCAATAGTTCCTGAAAGTTTATTGCAAAGAAGCAAAATTGAAGTTAGGATATGAGTTAAGAAAACACACATCATAACACACAAGAACAATATCAAGTTCTAAAACAAAATTCTCTTAAACCTAACTTCTAGTAGAGAGCCATACCTTGAACATATAAATTTATACAACACAAATTAAGCACCTACCTTCAAATGATGTTTTCCAAGAGGAGGCCGTAATTCTCCATATGTTGTGGGTAATACTTTATCATCACATAACCAAAATTAATAATAATTTCCAAAATTAATATTATAACCATAATCACATTTATATAAACATATAAAAGGCCAAATGTTAATGAAACTTCAATTTGTCACACACAGATGGACTCAGCTTATCAATAATTATTTCCAGCATATCACTCTCAGACAACCATTGAATCACATCCATAAAATTTGGATAGACGTGATCATTAGCACTAACAAGTCGCACCAAAACCTGCAGAGAAAACTCCATTTCTTATTAGAGTGCAAACTAAGCAGTATTTAAAGTATTTTTTATGGGGAAGCCTTCAAAGGCCCATATTACCTCTATAATAGATGTAATTCCAATTAAATCAACTAATTGGCGCAGTACATCTCGATGAGCCTGCAAAAAGGGGAATGCATGAGATGGTAGTTTAATTGCTAAACTATAGAACAAAGAAGTCTCAAAGAATTTTTTTTAACTAAAACGTAGCTGTATGTTGGTAAGAATATAGCATCCTACAACCATCAACCTCAGTAAGCTGTAAGCATTATCTGATGTTATCTTTTATAGACTGACATACCTGGACATAGTGCATAAGTGGAATTGTCTTCCATATCATGAGGCATATGATTACCTAATTTATTTGAAAACAAACAACTTTTTTGCATATCATCAATCAGATAATAATTAAAGTAAGATTATGATGTTATTGTTTATGTTAAACACATCAACCATATCATCAATCAGATAGTCAACACAACAAAACCAAAAAACATAAAAGAACTATGAGCCTGTACCTCTTCCTCCTCTACCAGAGTCTTCAAGATAACATCAATTTCACAGGTAAAGATCTCACGAGCAATAAATGGGAACCTAATTCACAATTAGTAATCAATAAAACAGTTTGAATGCACAGTGTAGAAAGAAAAATCTTAGTGGTGCATGCGGTGTTGGGGTAAATAATTAGAAAAAAAAAAATTACTTGAATGCCCATTTGCTTTCAGCATCCTTTAGAGGTTCTTCAACAATGTAGCGCAACAGTTGTTCCACCTGGGCTCTGTCCCGTAGACTGAAGGCAAAAAGAATTGTTCATTAAAATATCAGGGTGAATCATAAAGACCCATTCTTGCTCATATTAATCATACATGATACAATTCTAACACCCAAGCTCATAAGATAAGGACATTAGAGAAAGTGTCCTACAAGTTAACTAAACGACTGTTGAGGGCTTTACATTCTTGGATTATTTCTTCTTCATCGAGAAGCTCTTCCAATGAGAAATTCTCTTTGTCTAAAATTGATTCCACCTGAAAGTGAAACAAATTAAGATAATTAGGCATTGCAAGTATTCATTTGTAGGAACATCAATCCTTTTTTTAAGGCCTTGACATTTACTTCAATTTACATGCCTCTCTTGAATTTTAAGAAACACCATACAATAGAAAGAATTTATAAGCCTACAATGCAACACTTTCCCAAGGTTATATTTTATTCATTCATCCTTCCAAACCAAAGAACTGTTTGCATTCGATTGATATTCTTGTGTTCATTTCTAACATGATATCAGCTAAGAAACGGAGAGAGAGTAAGGAGACATGATAATGCTATTTTGTTTTCAGAATAAATACTGTGTTCCCCAAACCACGGGCAGACTTTATCATAACTCAAAAAATTAGCAGAACTGCTATTCAATTCAAGAAGTATCCTTACAATCATACACCCTAACTTGAATTTCTTTGGAAACAGAGTACAGATGAACATAACAAGTCAACTCTTCATTGGTTAGACTTAAAATAAATAAAAAAGTTAGCAAACATGCTATATAAATCAAGAAGTATCTACACATCATGCAGTGTAACTCTAGAATTACTTTGGGAACCAAACGCATATGAACATAACAAGTCAACTCTTCAACATTTGACTCAATCAAGAAAACTTCAAAGGGAAAAAATGGAACTAACAACGAATGCTGACATGTTTCAAATTCTAGAACAGTTTAGAGGGACAAAAAAAAAAGAGACACCTACATGGACATCATCCTTTTTCATTTTGCAACACATAATATGTGCATGTAACAAGAATTAAAAACAACAAAGATGACAAACACTAAAACCTACTAGCAGTCCAACTCAATCAGTCCAGACTACAAACAAATTTCTAAAAAGGTATAACTGGATTGATAAAACTCAGATGTAATTAGGGAGCTAGAACAAAAGAAAATGGCTAATGAATTAAATTGAAAACAAAGTAATTGCTTGCGGTAGAAAACAATATGCATCAACAAAACAAAAACATAAATCCATTGCCGAATGATTCAACATAAAACCAATCTTACTTGTACACCACTTTACTTCCAATAAAGTCAACAGCAGGTTGAGAACAAAATATATATGTATTCTTACTTCTCTCACGGACACGAAAGTGAACTGGATTGACGGCGTGAAGGAGATCGACGGACACGGAAAGGAGATCAACGGCGAGTGAAGAAAGGTGAAGGAGATCGACGGAGAGCATTAGCTTAAATAGATCTTTATGATAGAAATCATAAATATTCTGCATCAATATGTCAAAGCATACAATATATATATATATATATATATATATATATATATACCATCTCCTTCTAATCACATAGTTCAAACATAATGTAAAAACAGGAAAAAAAAAAACAATATTGCAAGCAATCAAATTTATCATGGACAATTTATTCATACAAAACAAAACTTTTAATTAAAAACAATGTTGGCTAGATGAGAAAGTGAACTTCAACCCATCAACACATGCAAGCAACCAAATGTCTGAGCATACTGAGAAAACTGGAACTCAAAGGAAGACCACCTCCGACTTATTATGAGAGAGGTTTCCTAAAAAGTAAAATCTTTCATCAAAACTCCTATAAAGTAACATTACAACGAACTTCAACCAATCATCAACAATTACACTATTTGTATGTTAGTACCTGTAATCCTATATAAGTATACCTTCAAAAGGAAAACCAAAACAGGGTTCCAATAATCCATAAAGTACATTCATTGCTTTAAAAAGCAGTATATGTTAGAAGAGTAGCTTGTTCAAGAATAATAAATTTAATTTAAGAACAAGTAAAATTCATTTGTAACTTCTAAAATAAGATCATAAAGAAGAGTTGAATAGCCCAAACAATTATCCACATGCTCATCATTATCAAGAATGTCATGTGTCTAAAGAAATTGTTTTGCATTGAAGAATAAAATAAAATAAATGATATACGAAACCAAAGAAGGCATTACACTCCTACTATAGCCAAAATCCAAACATATACATTTCAAATATCATTTGGAAGGAGATATTTCCATTAATAGTCCATATTGAAGAGAATCAAAAGCATTTGTATAACAGAGTAACTTTTCCCCACCATCCTCAAACCGTTTATCCTTCTGTTCATTGCTGGGTTTACTTCCTGAAGTCCAAATGGAAAAATCTCTAAATAAAGCAAAATAAATAAGAGAAGTGAGAACAACAGGGGAAAACTAAGGCAAACACACACACACACACACATACACAAACATACCAAATTCAAGGGAGTTAATTCCTTCTCTAGGTTGAAAATTTTTATCTTAAAAAAAACAATAGGTTTAAATTCTTTCAAGCTCTCACCCGCTTCCTTCATGACAATGCCAGTAAAGATCAAATTCACTAACCATAAAGTCAAGAATATACGTGAGATACCAAGGGAGCGGATGATTTAACTTATATATAAGAGTACCTGTTCAATTGAGTTAAGTGCTTCAACATCTCTCCACTTCTGCAAAGAACAACATTACAAGAGGGAAAACAAAAAGAACTGCCTTGAATCTTCTTAAAACATTCATATTAATCAAATTCCTTTCAGTCACTGATAAACATCACATACGATTGAGAACATCTCACAATAACAACTAAGCCTACGCCAAAGTGAAAAATCACTAAACATTTCCAACAATCGAATTCTCTCATTTCAGCAAATCACTCACCTCACAAACTAAAAAAAAAAAAAATCTAAATAAACAGCCATACCCTACTGGATAAATCATTTATGAACTCTCTCCGCCCTAAATCAAAAGAACGAACCAAATCAATCAAACACAAGAAAAGAATACATTAACTCCAAAACCAAAAGAACCCTCGTCCTCTTACATTCAGTAGTAAACAAAAGAAAAAAGAAAAAACAAACAACACAAAACGAACCAATAGAAGTGATGGTCTTGAGACGGTGAGAAACGAGAACCAAAGGAGCAAGAACATACAGAGAAAGTAGTGAGAGGATGAGAATCCTCTGGCATCGACGAAGAAGCTTCATCAACGCCACCTTACAATAGTGGATCTCGATTAAATCATATTCTCCCTAGATTAAATCGCAAAAAACAAGCCTCCAGATGTCCAAAATCTTGATAATAAAAGAAAACAAGACTAAACCAAGGATCTCATACTTCTTTAATTAGCCCCCAAGCAACACAAATCTTGAAAAACAAATGACAACAAGAGTAAACCAACGATTTCAGATTTGAGAACGCAATACTACCAATAAGAACTATCAAGCACCATTTCTTATGCAAAGTTTTACGCCCCTAATTCTCTTGGATAAAGAAAGTGTGTGAAAGTAGATCGACTTCAAAAATTAAAAGATAGAAGAAAACCTGGTCGCAAAGAACTAGTTCTTGAATCTGACAATTCGACGCTTTGGATAGAGATTCCGGAGGAAGACATAGCAAGTACACGAGGGTTTCTCCTCCGATCTTTCACAGAACTGAATGTCAGCACAAATCAAAACTGGAAAAGAAAGAAGATGTTGAAGAATTATAATCATCGAGATAGGGTTTGGACGATGCTGAAGAAAGGGGTGGTGAACGGCGTGACATAGGGTTTGGGCGAAGAATGATAATCGAGAAGGACGATAAATTAGGGATATATTATTTAATAAAATAAGAAAAAAAAATTACACCTTTAAAGTCGGTTTTAAACTGACATTAAAGCCCATCTTCAATGTCGGTTTAAAACCGACATTAAAGATCCATTTTTTGTTTTAAAACCAACATTATACATCCGATTTCACTTTTTCCAACCGACATTAAAGCCCAAATTTCTTCTAGTGATAGAATTTATGTCTAAGTTTCTATTTCTTGCTTATGCAGTTCTAATCTGACTCTCTCAAGCCTAGATTCTAATATGACTCTTTCAAGTCTAGATTCTATCTTTAGACTACTCTCTCAAGTATATCTAAAGGGTGAATGATGCATACATAAGACAAGATGATCGCATAAAATGTAAATCTTAAGTCATGCTAGCCAAGTACTTCTCAACCCATTTAGAAATTTAGCTACTCATGCGAAGAATGGAGAGAATGAACATAGATTGAAATGAGATTTCCATTTTCTGTAAATAAAGTACTGAATACAAAATATTAAATGGAATTAAGAGATAAGAAGCCCAGTAAGCAATGTCTTGTTTCCCATGGCATTTTACACTATTCTTTTTCACTCCAACTCTGTTCTAGATGTGTATTCTTGCTCTCACAAGTGTTGGCCCTCTCTCCTTTGTAACTTTCCACCAGTCCCTCGATTTGTCCGGGAATGATCTCTCGGTTTCCTCGTCTCCTTGCTCGTCTCCAACCTCTAAGTATAAGTATGAGTATGAACGAGAACAGACTAACTATCTAACTTCTAAGTTTTGTACTCGTTAACCCTTTTACACTAGTGGCCTTCAGTATTTATAGAGCTCAAGATGAAGCAACATTTCTTTCTAATGATTGCAATGATGGGCGACATTAATTCCCCTGCTCTGATGCCGATTAATGGTCAACGAAAGTTGAGTGTACTTGCTACAATGTGGCTTCAACGACATGTCAACTAAATTCGGATTCGACCGTTATTAGCTTTCCATCCCATCATGATTTATTATGCTATCACCTTGATGTGCAGTCTTTATGCTGCCACCTTTTTAAGAAACTTCTCACGATCGCATACGATCGCAATCTTCAAGCGCGCTGACACTTTGTTCCTTTGGATCGCAATTTTACTTGAGCCATCATATTTTTCCTGCATAAAATAAGTAAATTAACTGCTTTTATGCGATGGGCGCTTATGATCGTAATTCCTTTCAGTTTAGCGTTTTTGGACATGATATTGCTTATTTTACCATCGCATTCTCTCATTGTTTTACTTATTTGAGCTGTAATAACTTGTATTTCTGCCAGTTATCACACCCCCAAATTTAAAACAATGTTTGTTCTCAAGCATAAACTAAATATTTTCTTTAAAAAGTCAACCGCTTTTACCCTACCTAGACTTCTCAATGTGCCTTATACAAATTTCATGAACCAATGCCTTCTTAATTTCTATCATGATCTCTTCCTAAAATATTTCTAATCTTTAGGGACCGCAAGTTTAACCTTAAAAAAAACTTTACTTGTTTCTAGGACATCGCATGATTCATTTCAAAACATTCTCCAGCTGGGGTGTTCCAAGTGATTTTTACCATTGCGTAATTAAGATGTTCTTTTTGTGATCTTGCGCTGATCCAAGTGCCCAGCCTTCGTTTTGGCTTGCCCCCACGGGTGTCATGCGAGCATCCAACTACGAGCAAGGCACTCTTTCTCAGTCAAAACTCATGCCCATTTCTTTATTTAGTAGTGGAGTTGCGATCACTTAGTTTATGTGTTGATCACAATTCCCACCTCCGTTTTGGCTTGCCCCACGGGTGTCATGCGGACATCCAACTGCGAGCAAGATCCGATCTCAACCTTATAAATTTTTTTTTTTATTGAAATTTCTAAAGGTAGCAAGGTTGAAAATAACAATACTAACACCCCCAAATTTAAACACAACAATGTCCTCATTGCTGCTAGACTAAATAACTCATGCAATGAACTTAGGAAATTTTGTAAAAATCGTTTTAAAGGAAAGTTGGCGAACCGCTAACTTTTAGAACTGTTTCATGAATTGATTGTCCTGGAATTAATTTGACTCTAGTACATGCGGTAATAAATAAAGGCATGAATTTCATCATTGAAATCATAATTGGTACGAGGAAGAATGCGGTGACTTAATAAAGTAATCAAAATTTAATGATTGAGTCAAACTAAAGAAGATGCGATAGTAGAATTTAGCAATATTAAAATGAAATGCGAGAAGTGCAAAATTGAAATAAAATGAGTCAAGAAAAGACACAACCCCCAAATTTGCTCTGTTGCCCGCATCATCTTTGATCACATCTTTTCTTGCGGTGGGTTGATTCCTCAATTGCGATGGGCTGATTGAACTGGTCGGGTTATCGCGTAGCTCCATCGCAATCGTTCACTATGATCATTGCTAAATATCAAGAGGATAAAAAGATGAAAGACAGAGTTGGTAATTCTAAAGAGTAGTGGTTATGCAAAAAGTAGGATAAGTTCATGAAGGAAAAATATCTAAGGATACTTAAAAAAAAGATTCGTCCCTGATGAGTTTGTGTCGCATATCAACGCAGGGACTACTCGTTTCTTCTTCATTTTGGATTCCTCAGGTCCACGGAGGTTTTCTCGCGATGAAAGTCTCCTCCGTGATACATCTTGACTCTTTGTCCATTGACTTTAAATGCGTTGGTCCCTTCTTCATTTGTTAATTCGACCGCACCGTGCGGGAATACTTCTTTAATTATAAATGGTCCGCAGCGTGATTTCAATTTTCCCAGAAAGAGTCATAGCCTAGAGTTGAATAGCAAGACCTTTTGACCAACCTGGAGATTCTTTTCACACAGTCGCTTGTCATGCCAACGCTTTGTACGTTCTTTGTAGATTTTGGGAATTTCATATGCTTGAAGTCTCCATTCGTCTAGCTCGAGCAACTGAAGTTTCCTCTCCTCCCTTGCAGTCTTCAAATCAAAGTTGAACTTCTTCACTGCCCACAACGCCTTATACCCTAATTCTAGCAGTAGATGACATGTCTTCCCAAACACCAGTGGATACAGGGACATGCCTATGGGTATTTTATAGGCAGTTCTATATGCCCACAAGGCATCTCAAGCTTCATGGCCCAATCCTTTCGTGAGGGATTCACCACCTTTTCTAGAATCAACTTGATTTCTCTATTAGACACCTCGGCTTGGCCGTTTGTCTAGGGGTGATATGCGGTGGCGATTTTATGATAGACATTGTACTTGAGCAGCAGTTTGTTAATGATGCCATTGACAAAGTGGGAGCTTTCATCGCTTATTATGACACGTGGGGTGCCAAAACGAGTGAAGATGTTTCTCTATAAGAATCTAGAGACTGTCGTCGCATCGTTTGCGACGCATTATACCACTTCAATCCACTTGAAGACATAATTGACGGCCAACATAATGTATTTGCGACCATTTGGTGGTGGAAATGTTCCTATGAAGTCTATGCCCCATAAGTCGAAGAGTTCCAATTCCAATATAATGTTCATCGGCATCACATTCTTCCCTGAAATGTTTCCCGTGCATTGGCACTTGTCGCATTTCATAGAATAGTCTCGCACATCCTTAAATAGAGTTGGCCAATAATACCCGCTTTGTAACACTTTTTCTGCTGTGCGTTTGTTCCCCGAAATGTCCACCATAGCGTGAGTCATGGCATTGAAAAAGTATGTGTTGAAAAGCAGTCTCTAGCACACAGAGTCACAAGATCTGGTATGGTTCCCTTCTGTAAAGGTTCGGCTCGTCCCAGTAATAGGATTTACATTCATGCATGAGCCGCTTCTTTTGGTGGGTGATAACGGGCCGAAATGCACGTTATCATAGTGCTAAGTTCTTAAACAATGTTGGCTTGAATTGATAAAACATGTTAAATTGCATCCATTAAGCATCAATTTCATAATATTACGGTCGCATATGTTCATCGCATTAGAACAGTTGATTTTCGTATTTTTGTGCAGAATATGCGATGACGCAAGGCGGAAATTACGATCATAGGAAATCTTTGGTCGAGTGCAACATTACCGCAATGCTTTGCGGTGATCGTGTTCGCAAACATTCGCCCGAGAAGAATCGCCGCAACTTGATCAGCGCAACATGGTGGGTGCATCTGAGTGAGGCTAATTAATCGCGATGGGACAGAAAACTGATGACAGTCGAATTCGAATTAAGTTGACAGTCGATAACGATCACAAGTACATTCAGCTTTTCGGTGACAAATATTTGGCGCATCAGTCAGGAATTAAAGCCGTCCCATTTGTAAAATCATGAGAGAGAAGCTGCCGTTCACCTTGGATGTTCTATAAATACCAAGGGTGACCTTCAAAAAAGCAGTTTGGCAGTTCAGCAGTTCGAAATTTTATACTTCAGTTCGCACATCTTTGTTCTTAGTTTTCCTTTCGTTTTAAGGCGAATGTGAGAGAGGAAGGTGGTGCTAACAGATCGTTCCGGTAAGCTTGGGAGAGCATCAGAAGCTTCAAGGATAGAGAGAGGGTCGACGCCTACGGAAGCGAGAACATCTTTGGAATCGAATAGAGATTTACAGTGTAAAAGCCTTGGTCAGCAAGGAATTGCTACCAGGCTCTCTACCTTTAACTTCCATTGTTATTTTGTACTCCACTCATTTATCGAAATGGGATCTACTTCTCTATATCTGTTCACTCTCTATTATTTACGCATGAGTAGCTAAATCAGTTGAATGGGTTGAGAAGCATTTAGCTAGCACAACTAGGGAATCTTCATTCTATGCGATTATCTTGTATTATGTATGCTTCATTCGTCCATTAGAGATACTCGAGAAGGTAGTCTAAGGATAGGATCTAGGCTTGGGAAGGTCAGGTTAGAATCTAGGCTCGGGAGAGTCAGATTAGAACGTATGAGCAAGAGATAGGAGCTTAGGAATAAGCACTGTTTGCTATTAACGCATCGCATGCATCCTAGAGATAGGGTATGATTGTGTGCGGTCACCTTGCCTTTATGCATCTTGCATCGTTGCATAGGACAAGAGTAGAGACTTAAGAATAAGCTCTATGGACACTTTTGCATTCAACACATGCGTTCTAGACTTAGGAGCATCGCATTTGCATTGGAAAATAACTTACCGTGCATGGTTGTAGCATGATCGCATAGTTCAACGTATTCCCAAGTAACGCTAGCTAAAGACCCTCTCAACCTGTTCACCCGCATACTCAGTGTATCTATCACACAACTGACTTTTCTCAAATTCGCTGCATTTGTTTATTTTTCATCAACGCAATCAACAACAAACCAACATTTAATTGAGTTACCTGTCATCGCAAAGTTTTCATAAAAATTACCATTGCAATCTATTTTCACAAGTCCTTGAGTTCAACCCTGGACTTACCAGGAAACTCAGTGGAATTTACACTTGGATTCTGCTGAGGAAACTTGATTCTGTCGAGGGAACTTGAGTGCACAATGCAATTTCACCATTGCATATCATTCATAATTCACTTCATAAAATCAAGCATCAGTGGGCTGTGTAATTTTCTAGACATTGCTTGCAGAACAGGAAATTGACAACATCTGCGTACCATGGTAATTCTTCAAGTTTGAACAATTGCTCGTCTGGGAAGGATGCGTTTACCTCCGACTGAATGTGTTCTACTTTCGGATTCTCTAATCTCGACAAGTGGTCAACGACTTGGTTCTCCATTCCCTTGCGGTCAATTATTTCAATGTTAAATTCTTGGAGGAGGAGAACCCATCGAATTAGCCTCGACTTTGCATCTTTTTGGGTCATTAAATATTTTATTGCTGAGTGGTCGATGTGAACTATGACTTTGGATCCCATTAAGTAAGATCTAAATTTCTCAAGTGCAAAGATGACCGCAAGAAGCTCCTTTTCTGTGGTAGTGTAGTTTGTCCAGGTGGTATTCAATGTTCTGCTCGCATATGCGATGGGGTGTAACACTGTCTTTTCCTTCTGTGTTAACACTGCCCCCATCACATAACTACTGGCATTGCACGTTAGCTCGAATGGTTTTGTCTAGTTGGGTGCGATCAAAATAGGCATTGTAATTAATGCGTTCTTCAGTACTTTGTATGCGTTGAGGCATTGTGAATCAAAGTCAAAAGTTCTGTCAGCCTCTAGCAATACACTCATCGGTCGAGCTATCTTAGAGAAGTCCTTCACAAATTGTCGGCAGAATCCTGTATGTCCCAAGAAACTCCTTACAACCTTCACATTTGCTGGAGGTGGAAGTTTTCAATGGCCTCAATTTTTGGTTTATCCACCTATAGCCCTTCCTTGGAAACCTTGTGCCTGAGCACAATTCCTTCGTTAACCATGAAATGAAATTTCTCCCAATTCAGCATCAGATTGGTCTCTTCGCATCTTTTTAGTATCTTCTCCAAGTTTTTCAAATAGACTTCATATGTTTGCCCATAAATTGAGAAATCGTCCATAAAGATTTCCACTGAGTCCTCGAGATACTCGGAGAAGATTTCCATCATGCACCTTTGAAACATGCTCGGCCATTGCATAGTCCAAACGACATGCGGCAAAAAGTGAACGTTCCGTATGGGCAGGTGAATGTGGTCTTTTCTTGGTCTTCTGGTGTGATCATTATCTGGTTGTAGCCCGCATACCCATCAAGAAAACAAAAGTAGTCATTTCTTACTAGTCGATCTAACATTTGATCAATAAAAGGTAAAGGGAAATGGTCCTTCTTCGTCGCTCATTGAGCTTTCGTAGTCCATACAAATCCGCTAGCTAGTGATGGTCCTCATAGGTATTAACTCGTTGTTTGCGTTCAGAACTACCATCATTCCTCCTTTCTTGGGAACGCATTGCACTGGGCTAACCCACGTGCTATAGGCGATATTGTATATGATGCCAACGTTTAACCATTTAATGTTCTCATTTTTTACAACCTTCTTCATTGCAGGGTTCAGTCTGCATTGATGTTCGACAGAGCCTTTCTGGTTTTCTTCGAGTCGAATTCTATGCATGTAGTATGTTGGGCTAATTCCTTTTATATCCGCAAGCGTCCACCCGATTACTTTTATATACTTCTTCAAAATATTGAGCAGCGTAATTTCTTTCTCTTCCGGCAGCGCAGAGGATATTATTACCGACAAGGTTTCATTTTGCCCAAGGAAAACGTATTTCAAATGACTTGGCAGAGTTTTCAGCTCCAAGGTAGGTGGTTGCTCTAAGAAAGGTTTCTGTGTTCTTCTCTCTTTATTCAAATTCAACTTTTCTTCATTATTTACCATCTTTGTGATTACATGATAGGTTTCTTCGAATGTTGTCGCATCCTCTCCTTCATCTTCTTCTTCAGACTCTAATTCTTCATTGCAACTGTGTTCATTGTTAGAATCTGATAGGCCTTCATCTTCTAAATACTTCATTGCTTTGATAATGTTAAACCTGAGCTTCTTCCCATTGATGCTCATCGTGATCTCTCCTTTGTGCACATCAATTTGAGCACGACTAATGGATAAAAATGGTTGTCCCAATATGATAGGCACATCCTTGTCCACCTCGTAATCTAGAATGATGAAGTCTGCTGGTAGAATGAATTTATCGATTATGACCAAAACATCTTTTAGCTTTCCTTTAGGGTGAACTAGGGACCTATCTGCAAGCTGGAGAGTCACCGTCATAGGCATGATCGCATAGTGTTTGTCCAATGTAGATCTCTCCAATTGACCAAGGGATTGTAAAGCTTCCTGGGTCGTGCATCTTCGGTGGGATTATAGTATTTGATTTTTGCGTTAATGCCACCGTAGTGAACTTTCCTGTGCTTCTTTTCTTTGACACCATATCCTTAAAAAACATAGCATATTTCAGCATTTTCTCTATCGCTTCTGTAAAAGGAATGTTGATGTGTAGTTGTTTTAATAATTCTAGAAAGTGATGATACTGACCTTCGTCGCTCTGCTTCTTCTTCAGTCTTTGTGGGAATAGTGGTAGCTGTACCTTCACTATTCCATGTTTTAGAGGTACAGAGGTGGTCGCAACTTCAGGTTCCATCATTTCGGGCTTTTCTGATTCATTTTATATTAACGGCTTCTTTGATTCCATCGTATTCGGATTGGCCCTGCTAGGCTGTTTCCTTTCCTCCATCTTCGTCTTTCCACTTCGTAGGGTGAGTGCTTGGCAGTGCTCTTTCTTGTGTTCCCCAGATTGCGAGGGAGCTCAGTTGAGCTCGGTAGCGTCTATTGCGTTCTATTTTCAGCTCTCCTACAATCTGTCATATTTGGATTTCTAGATTGCGGATGGAAGTCGCCTGGTTCTAAACGACCGTCTCATTCTTTTCAATGTACTGTTTTAATAGGTTCTCTAGAGAGGATGATGGCGGTGCTTGCGAGCTGCTGGCTTGTTGTTGTTGTTGACCGTTAGTTCATTGAAAAAATCCTGGTGGTCCTTCTTTTTACGCCATAGGTTGGTAACCTTGTTGTTGGCTATTTTTTAAAGCAAAATTAGGGTAGTTTCTCCACCCGGGGTTGTATGTATTTGAGAAAGGGTTGTTCTTCACAAAGTAGATTGACTGCGGGTTCTGTGGACATTCTTCAATCGGATGCGATTCTCCACATGTAGAACAACTTGTAGTTGTCTGTTCTATTGCGTTGACTTACCCTCTTTGCGTTCCAGGGTTATTGATTACGATGCCCTGTAACAAATTTATCATCGCATTCATTTGATTCTGCAAAGATGCGATGACACCATTATTTGCGTTACATTCTCTTGGTTTTATTCGTTGATCGCTTTCTTGCCAATCTTCATGATTTTTCGATATGTGATCAAGAATGTTCTTAGCCGCATCATAAGTCTTATCTAGCAGACTACCTGCTGCTGCCACATTGGCAACTGTCTACAATGTAGGATTTAATCCATGGTAAAAATTTCCATCTTGAGGCAATCTGGTAATCCATTGTGCAGACAATCGCGCACTAATCTCTTAAACCTCGCCCACGCGTCACTGAGCGATTCGTCTTCTTCTTGTTCAAAATTTGTGATTAACTTTTTCCTTCTTGCATTCTCTATAGGAGGGAAATATTTCTTCATGAACTTCTCGACAACCTATTCCTATGAAGTTATCTCCCCTAGTTCGAGGGAATATGCCCATTTCCTTGCTTTATCGCATAATGGAAATGGAAATAGTGTGAGTCAAACTTCTTCAGTGGAGATATTCGGGAACACAAAAGTGTTACAAATTTCAATAAAGCTCCGGAGATGGGCGTGCGGATCTTCGCCACGCCGTCCTCCAAACTGTACGGTTGTCTGGATCATTTGTAACATAACTGGCTTCATCTCAAACCTTGAGCCGTCCAAAGCTGGCCTCATGATTCCTGTGAAGAAATCATATAAGTTAGGTGATGCATAGCCCCGAATGGGTCTATTGTGATCATTCGCCAGGAGGATAGGATTTTCCATAATGTTATTTGCATTTGGGGCTCTTTCTTTCGGTTGTTCCGCCATTCTGGGAGTTCTTCCTAGTTTTCGGTGGTTGTCTCTCTGTCTTTTTCGAAATGTTCTTTTAATTTTTGGGTCGTAGTTGGGCTCAAAAGCGTGTCCTTCACTCATGCGACGCCTAATTCTTTTCTTACCGAAGGAATGGCAGTGCACAGAGGTCAAAAACTACAAAGAAAATCAAAGAGGTTTACTGTTAGTGCAATATGTACCGTAGTCCCCGACAACGGTGCCAAAAACTTGATGCGTAGAAATTGTGATGCGTTATAATGTGTGTTTGCGATGATCATGCAAGTTGTCCTAACCAAGTATAAGCCTTATTAGGTTTCCTGGTAAGTCCAGGGTCGAACACAGGGACTACTAAGTAAATATGTGACAGTCACTTAGATTATATTGCGGTGGTGAAAACAAATGAAGTGGGTAGTGTTTGAGTAAGAATTTTTCCTATGCGACGGAGTTTGAACACAGAGTTGATGAACGCATAGAGTTACAATGAGTATGCGATGAAGGGGTTGAGAAGGGGTTTAGCTAACATTTCCTAAGATTGTGCACAAGTTATGCGATCATGCTACACACAAATAACAGCACGTCATATCTCAATTCAGAATGCCATAATTTCTAAATCTAAGACACATGCAATGTGTATGCGAAAAAGTCGATAGGACTTATGTCTAAGCCTCTATTCTTGTTTATGCGATGATGAATGATAAAAACATAAAACAAGGTGACCACATACAATCATTCCTATTTCTAAGGCACATGTGATGTGTAAATAGCAATAAAACTTATGTCTAAGTTTCTATTTCTTGCTTATGTGATTCTAATCTGACTCTCTCAAGCCTAGATTCTAATTTGACTCTTTCAAGTCTAGATTCTATCTTTAGACTACTCTCTCAAGTATATTTAAAGGGTGAATGATGCATACATAAGACAAGATAATCGCATAAAATGTAAATCTTAAGTCATGCTAGCTAAGTATTTCTCAACCCATTTAGAAATTTAGCTACCCATGTGAAGAATAGAGAGAATGAACATAGATTGAAATGAGATTTCCATTTTCTGTAAATAAAGTACTGAATACAAAATATCAAATGGAATTGAGAGATAAGAAGCTCAGTAAGCAATGTCTTGCTTCCTATGGCCTTTTACACTGTTCTATTTCACTCAAACTTTTTTCTAGATGTGTATTCTTGCTCTCGCAAGTATTGGCCCTCTCTCCTTTGTAACGCTTTATGGCAGTCTCTCGATCTGTCTGAGAATGATCTCTCGGCTTCCTCGTCTTCTTGCTCGTCTCCGACCTCTAAGTATAAGTATGAGTGTCACACCCCGCCCTAGACTATCTTCTGAGCCTAAGGAAGGGCATGACTACAGCAGTTATCAACCCTTTCGTTGACACTTATTGCCTAATAACTCTTGCAGAAATAACTCTGATACCAATGTACAAATTGAACAATCAACTTATTAAGTAGGCCTATTTTATTTTACAACAATGTAACGTTTATACAACTCAAAGGCTTAACAAAAAAGTTTACAACAACAACCATAAAACCCTCTGGAAGTGTAACTGTGGCATGTGGCTGACCTTGACCTTAGCAACACCTTGGAACTCCTCACCTCTTGCGACCTGGGAAGAAAAGAAAAACATTTGGAAAGCATGAGCTATAAAGCCTAGTGGGTGACCAGAAAAGTGATTTTTATCAAAAAAAACTGCCCCACACTTGGGTACTTTTGCTCAGATACCTTCTCAACTGTGTCCTTCGGTATCGAGCTACTCAGATACCTTCTCAAATGTCTTTCGGTATCGAGTTTCAAGTAAAATTAGTCATAAAATGACTTTCTTTAATAAAACTTAGAAAACATGTCTATATCTGAAAGATCTTTCTTTAGCACATGGTTTCTTAAAACATTTTAAATATTTTAGTCACTCACCTTGATCGTTTAGGAACCTTTTTTCTCTAGAAGTCCCTTTGTCACCTCGGGCTCCCTTTTGAACCCTAAAATCCAGATTCAAATTAAAGTTTCGATTAATCATAGTTCTAGATCTTATTTTAAGATACTTCCTTCTGCAAACATGTTCTAAAATGTCTGAAGAAGCTTACCATAAAATCATAGCTCGTAACTTCTCATGGTTTGGTAGGAATCATCAAAAGATTAAGACTGGCCCAGCTTACCCGACAGCTCGACCCTTCTGTCTTTTCCTCATTCTCTAGCCCGATTCCTTGGAGTTTTTCCTCTGGAAGCCCTACCTTGAAAACTAGACTTTCATAGCTTTCAGGTGGTTTTGAAATCACTCCAAACACATGAGTAGATTGGGAGAACTTCTTATCCTAAGTTGATGCTGCTTTCACGACTTTCACTGTCCAATGCATCCTCTTTGAAATTCTATGACCAACGCATGGATTTTTGCTTCAACCAAGGTTTTTTCAACTCTCCCAATCTTTTTATGGTATTTCTGAATTGTGATCTAAAAATGAAGTCTTTTGGCGCTATTTATAGGCGTCCAAACCTTCCCCAGAGTTGACACCACCTACTTGGCTGAATGGCCAAGTGTTTCTCCCACACACTACCAATACATCATTTTGATCAGCGTAACCTAAGTGTCTTCCTCCTGTGTAGCCAACCCATGAGCTTCCAATTTGATGCCACCACCTCAAATTCTTAAGGCTTAAGGCTTTCCTCCTAAGAAGACACATGGTTTGATGACGTTTCCCAGGTGATCTCATACTTTTTATGCGTCCAACTCTTGGATGTTTAACGCATAGTCCATACTCAATGCCTAGCCTATCATCAACGCATAGCAAGCCAATTCACTACCATTACAATTCAACTTAGCCATCGCAACGAGCTAACCATCAACAACACATAGGGTGACCATCCATCCTCGATGCATGGCTCACTAGGCAGCATCGCACGACTTGCTTGGCATGGGCGCGTGGTGCTGGCCACTGATGCATAGGCGTGTGGCATAGGTTGCTGCTTCGATGCATGGGCATGCAGCATAGGCTGGCCATCGCTCGCTTGCTCGGCTGCATGAGCATGCTTGGCCGCATGGCAGGGGTGTTCGATAGGGCGCTCGCTACATAGGCATCGACGCATGGGTATGACTACTCGGTAGGCTCGACAATGCTTGACACATGGGCTGGGTACATCGACACATGCCTGGGCAGTTTGGCCAAGGTTGCTCGACGCATGCCACGCTCTAGCCCTCGTGCCATTCCAATGCCTCACTTCTATTTTTCTTCCTTCACCAGTGCATCCAACGCATCCAACACATCCATCATCCAACCAACCTAATGTGTTGGTCTAACCTCCAAGGTATGCGTCACTCCCACTTCAAGTTCTCCTTTGGCCCAAATAATCTCTCTAAGATCTTATGGCCAATGCATGGCAATGCTTAGTCCAACACTTAGTCAAATTTTCATCAATTTAAGCTTAACTCAAAACTACTCAAGGAAAATCTATTCAACACCTAGAAATTTTCCTTCACTTCAACACAGGATTTAACTTTTACTTAGTTAATTTCCTTAATCACATGCTTAAGTAAGGAATAATGGAAATCCGGGTTTCACAATGAGTATGTACAAGAACATACTAACTATCTAACGTCTATGTTTTGTACTCATTAACCCTTTTACACTAGTGGTCTTCGGTATTTATAAAGCTCAAGGTGAAACAGCCTTTCTTTCTAATGATTGCAATGATGGGCGACATCAATTCCCTTGCTCTGATGTGTCGATTAATGGTCACCAAAAGTTGAGTGTACTTGCTACAATATGGCTTCAACGACTTGTCAACTAAATTTAGATTCGATGGTTATCAGCTTTCCGTCCCATCATGATTTATTATGTTGTCACCTTGATTCACAGTCTTTATGCAGCCACCTTTTTAAGAAACTTCTCACGATTGCATACGATCGCATGACTTACGATCGCAATCTTCAAGCGCGATGATGCCTTGTTCCTTTGGATCGCAATTTTACTTGAGCCATCACATTTTTCCTACACAAAATAAGTAAATTAAATGCTTTTATGCGATGGGTGCTTGCGATCGCAATTCCTTTCAGTTTAGCGCTTTTGGACATGATATTGCTTATTTTACCATCGCACTTTCTCATTGTTTTACTTATTTGAGCTGTAGTAACTTGTATTCTGCCAGTTATCACCCCTCTCATCAAACTATATAAATTTAATATGAATCATATTCTTATTAATTTTAATATATAGTTTCTATAAATCATATTCACATAATTAATATTTGAATCATATTCAAAATATTTATTTCTCTCATAAAACTATATAAATTTAATATGAATCATATTCACAATTAAATTTTAACATATATATTTTATATGAATCATATTCATCTGATTAATATTTGAATCATATTCAAATATTTATTTCTCTCATAAAACTATATATAAATTTAATATGAATCATATTCACATTAAATTTTGAGATATGAATTGTAATCATTTAATTAATATTTGAATCATATTCAAATATTTATTTCTCTAATAAAATTATATAATATATCAACATACATTATACAAGATATATACATTATTTAATTGTATCTCATACAATTAATTCCCTTTAATTAATTTGAACAATTCAAGTTAAACCAAAATTAATTCGATTCTCATCAGTCCTCATTGAGCTAACGAAGAGATCTTATGGATCTATAGATTGAAGTTCCAATATACGAGATTAATTGATTAAACTCTTACAATCAAAGTAATCAACATTCATTAACTGCCGATCACTCCACTAAAGACCAACGGCTGAACTCTTCGCACTATAGATATATTTTTATGTTCATTGGATATAACCAATCAATAGTGCATTGATTTTTCACAAATTGCTCGTAAGTACAACTGGGTCAAATTACCGTTTTACCCTTGTAGTTACATCTAACTACTTAAGTATCACTGATATCTCTAATGAATAATTAGTCATAGTCCAACTATGACTAAACCCCTCTCGGGCCAGGAGAGGGTGAGGCGCCTCATTGTTCAAGCCACAGAATTAGCCCTTAAGGGAGCAATTTATCTTCTTACCCTAACTCTAGAGAAGGAGTGTATTTTTTCTTGTGCAGTTATGTTCCTAGCTCTCCAATCAGATGAATCCACAAAATTGTAGGTTTATTGAGTTGGCAAATCTGGCCACTTTCACCAACACAAATAAAAGGATAGCCCTCATAGGTAGGAGTTCACAACTCACTCAGGATTAAGGTCAAGTCACCTATGGTCATCCTGTTGAAATGTAAGTCTCGTCTAGTAATGACGTTATAAAAAGAGACTTAACAATTCATAATTTGGTCTTTATACAAACTCTTTTGTATAAGATACCCCCACTCACATGTCTCTACAAGAATGTTCAAGATCAAATCATTTATAGTACTTTACAACAATTGTAACAACTACAAGGCGGGTCGTATCAGTAATGTTACCAGGATAAGGCACCCAACCTTATTCATATACTACAAACCATTTAGGTTATCACTTAAACATGATCCACTTGTATGTCTCCACATACATGTTTAAGTTACATAAGATAACCTTGGATCTTAGGTTAATGGATTATTGCATAAGTCATATAAAATTAATGAACCATTGATTCAACTAACATAAAACTACGAGGCTTTAAGGCATACACCCCAACACACTCATTGTTTCGAGCTATCCACTTGTACTATTTGGTCTTTCTAGTTGATGCGTGTTTGGTGATCCTTGAGCATCTAAGCTTGGACTTGTGTAAGTTGATTGACTAGTTGCTTAATTACTTGTGCTTGTTATTATCTGATGATACATTCATCTAGGATATTGTTTGCTTGAGATAATATTTGAAGAAAACAAGTGTAATTTTTAGCCTATTAAAAAATTTCTTCTTATTTCTCATGAGAATTTGAGTTCTCTGTCTGCATATCCTAGGTCTTGCATGCTTAGAATTGCATTATTTAGCCTATATTTTTGTTGTCACCTCAAAATATCTTAGGGATAGATATTAGACTCTCCATAACTTCAACTTAGTAATGTGTGCATAGGGAATTAATCAATCAACTTCCTCACTTATCTATTAAAAAAAGAGAGAGAGAAAAAAAAGAGAAAAAAAAGAATAGAGAATAAGGAGAAGTTTACTCCTCTTTCTTAGGATGTGATTAACCAGGGGTGACTATGACACCCGTAGTTTCTTTTAAGCTAAAGTGTCCTTGATGAATGAGTAAGTTTAGGCATCTTTGAATGAGTTCGACCTGTAGTTGGATGTCATTCACGAAACCCGCGTGGACAAGCCAAAACGAAAGCAGTTTGTCTAGATAAGACTTCCTCTCCATTTTCCTTGTAAAAAAACAAGATAATGAAAGAAATGAGGTTGGTTTTCCTTTAGTATGTTATTGCTACTTTGGGCCTAGAAATTCTAATTCTTGTTCTTGAGTCAAAGTAGGGGGAAAGTGAAATGAGGGCTTTATAAAACTATTCTATAGTTTTTAGCCCTAAGTAGAAAGGATTTGTACTCACTTATGCATGAATTATCTGAAGAAGTTTATTAAATTTGCATCATTTGATTACTTGTTATTGGATTGCATTGTTGGTTGCAAGCATAGTCTTACATAGTCTGCTAAAACTGGAGTAACGAGCCTTGGATTAAGTGAACTTATTATTTTGGCATGATTGTATGTTTCTACCTTGCTCGAGGAGGATCAAGAATTATGTTGGGGGTGATTCGATAGCTACCAAAAGGTGCTATCTTATTCCACTTAATTTAGGCTCATTCTATGGTTTTTCGTATTTATTCATTGATTCTACAGGTATCGAGCATCTAGAGGACAAAGTTGACCTTTAGAGCTGGTACCAGGCCAAAACGAACCAAAATAGAGCTCTAAAAGCATCAATCGAGGGGCCTTACTGAAAACTAAGCATTCCTAATTTTTAATTTTAGATAAATCAAGAAATTTATTGGTTAAGACCTTATGCATGTATTGGTAAATTGATTGGTTAGAGAACCTAGTATCTATCACTAAGGCCTTTAGAAGTGATAAAAAAAAAAAAAAAAAAAATCAACCCAAATAATACAATTCTAAGTATGCAAGACCTAATGTATATAGACAAAGGAGTTATGCTTGTACGAAAGGTATTTTTTTTAAATGGGCTAAAATTCATTATCATACTTTTCAATCATCATCTCAAACAAACAAAATCACAAAGAGAGTTCATCATCGACTCATCATGACAAAAAAACCAAACAAAAGAGCAAGTAAGCATTTCATGATGGGATCGAATCTCGTATCAAAAGTGTTTGATCACTTTTGTTTTAATACTTATGAAGATAAAAATAAAAAAACATAAAATTAAAATAGACATCAATATGTTGTGATTAATTTAAGGTTACGCATAATATTGGGATTCATAGGAATTCCCCTTGAAAACTCTTTTTCAATTAGATCCATCAACTTTTCCCTTTTGAATCTCCTGCTTCTATGTGAAAATGTCTCCAAAAAACCTTCCTGGCTATGACTTTGGTGATGACCGATTTGTGGGAGTCTTCTATGAAAGCTTAAGGGAATTAGGAGAGAGAAATATTTTTGGTAGATAATTTTTCTCTGTGATTTTGTTTGAGAGAAAAACTTTGTGAGAGAGAGTGGGAGCATTTTTTTTAAAGAAAACGTTAACCCCTATGAGTACAAATCCCTATGCATTTAACGAAAAAAAAAAAAATCCCCACTCTCTCCACTCCCTTGTATTTTAGGGGAGTAATTTAATTAATTTAATATCTTATATTTAAATAAATAAATATTTGAAATCATATTCAATTTTATATTTCTCTCACAATCTATAATTTTAATATGAATCTAGTTTAAATTAACTCTTAACTTATAGTTTTAATATGAATCTTATTCATATTAATTTATTAATTGAATCATATTTAAATACATTAAATCTCTTATATTATATAGTTTAATTTTGAACTTTATTCAAAATTAACTGTATGATATAATGTATAGATACATTATATTAATTGTATCATGATACAATTAACATAAGTTCCTTAAATTAATTTGAACATTTCAAATTATTCTTCCATAACCATTTGGTCCTCGTTGATTCGTTGTAAGATAGCAAGGGACTTAATAGACCTATAGATTATAAGTCCCAATGATTCGAGATTAATTAATTCAACTCTAACTAATTAATCAACATTTATTAACTATAGAACAAACCACATTAGACCTATAATTGCACTCTTATGCGTTGTAAGACATGTTGCATCCATGGATATAACCATTATTCATAAGTCGATCCTTCACGAGTTTCTCGTAATTACAACTGGGTCAAATTTTTGTTTTATCCTTGTAATTATCTCTATATCCTTAAGTACTATTGATCTACTAATGAACAAATTGTTTATGGTCCTACCATAAACCAAGTCCCTCTCGGGCCAAATGAGAGGGTGGGTCCCATTATTCAAGTCTTAGAGTCAGTAGTTAAGAGAACTACTCATGTAGAAGGAACGAATTCCATCTTGTGAAATTACATTCCTAGCTCCCTATTCGGTCAAGTCTCCAAAATGGTAGGCTCATTGAGGCGGCTCATCCACTCTCACCCATGCAAATCAAAGGACGAGCCTTCACAGACAAGAGTTCATAACTCATTCAAGATTAAGATCAAGTTACATATGATCATCCTATGAAATATTAATCTATTCAATCAACAAAGTTGCAAAGAGAATTAATGGTTTCATGTTTCAATCTTATACAAACTCTTTGTATAGGAAACCTCCACTCACATGTGTCGATATGAACAATTTGGATCACACCATTTTTAGCACTTACAAAGTGGATCATGTTTGTAGTGTCACTAGGATAAGGCACCCAACCTTATCCATATACTATAGACCCATTAGGTACTTGAACATGATCTACTAATATGTCAACTATATATTATTTAAGTTTCATATAAATAACCTTGCATTTTTTTATATTGGATTGCGTCATGCAATATTAAGACAAATAAATAATAATTGTTTTATTAATAAGTAAATTTTATTTATTTATAAACCACGAGTTTAGAGAATAAAATCCAACATTTCAAGCATAAAAAATATAGTATGAGGTTAAATGCTCAAGGACTCTAGCCATATCCAATCACTTACATACCCGGTTGGATCGATATGGCAACCCTAGGGGGGGTGAATAGGGTTTAATTAATTTTTTTTTTCTAAATTAACCCAATTAAACTAATTAATATACTTTTTATAAATAATAAGAAAAATTCAATTTATGCAACAAATCAGATGACAAAAATATGATAATTTAATTCTATCAAATTTTAGCAAATATAGAACAAACTAAAACATACAATAAATTGCTTAAATTAATTGCAAAAATAAAAAGGAAAGAGTTAGAGAAGAAAACACCATAATTTTTATAGTGGTTCGATCAAACTCGACCTACTCCACTCCTCAAGCGCCTCTTGGGAATTTGAATAAAATCTTTTTAACTCTTTCCACGGATTAGAGCTCAACCGTTACACCACCGCTCCTTTTACGGGTTCAAGAGCAAACCCGATCCTTTCCACGGTTTAGGATCAAACTGTTACAAATGTTGGAATTTTTTAATAACACAATACAACTCTCACTAGAGTGGATTTACAAGTTTAATTACTCAACAAGTTTATCCTCACAATACAATAACACTCTCTCAAGAATAAGATGAAAAGAAAAATTGGGAACTTAGAGAGAAACAATGGAACTTTTGAGTTTTGGAGGATTATGAAATGTAAATTTTGTTCATTTAAAATTTGGAGAGGAAGATGGTTTATATAGAGATGGAAAAATTTTTAGAAACCACACTTAATTTGGACCATTGGATTTTGGAAAAGAAAAATCAATGGTGGAGATTTTAAACTAAACTAGTCGTTAGATACAAACAAAATATAATATTAAATTACTTTTCTTTTGAAATTCATTTTCTTTTTAAAATTAATCTAAAAAATAAAAAAACATACCATGTGTCAAAAACTAGCTGTTAGACACAAACATAAAATAATATTAAATTTATTTTCCTTTTAATTCATTTTTTTCTTTTTAAAGTCAATCCAAAAATAAAAAATATACCATGTGTAAAAAACTAGCTGTTAGATACAAACATAAAATAATATTAAATTTATTTTCCTTTTAAATTTCTTTTTAATTTCAATTTTTATTTTATTTTAAATCAATCTAAAAATCAAAAGTCCATCATATGTTAATTTCTTAATGATCCACCATTCAACCAATATACTGCCACATGTCTACATGCAGATGGTCTGGTTATGCCACGTCATCCACCACGGTATTTTTTCTATAGATTTATTTCGGTCATATCGTCTTCGTTTTAGCTCCGATTTGAGTGATTCAAGAGGTGTTGGAATCGTTATTTTGAGCTCTACGTTATGGACATATTAAAACACTGAGATTTTCAATAATTTAAATTAAGTTTGTTATCATCAAAATATTGATTAATTAATTAATTAAAATTAATTAATTTGAGATTAAGGGCCAAAAAGCCAACAATCTCCCCCTTTTTGATGATGACAAACCATTAAAGAAAAATAGCTTGAAATACATGTAAACCATATGTAGCACATAATAAAATTCAA
>NC_052355.1:6854476-6899344 GCF_009727055.1 Benincasa hispida
ACTATAATTAATATACTTTTTATAAATAATAAGAAAAATTCAATTTATGCAACAAATCAGATGACAAAATATGATAATTTAATTCTATCAAATTTTAGCAAATATAGAACAACTAAAACATACAATAAATTGCTTAAATTAATTGCAAAAATAAAAAGGAGAGTAAGAGAAGAAAACACCATAATTTTTATAGGGTTCGATCAAACATCGACCTACTCCACTCCTCAAGCGCCTCTTGGAATTTGAATAAAATCTTTTAACTCTTTCCACGGATTAGAGCTCAACCGTTACACCACCGCTCCTTTTACGGGTTCAAGAGCAAACCCGATCCTTTCCACGGTTTAGGATCAAACTGTTACAAATGTTGGAATTTTTTAATAACACAATACAACTCTCACTAGAGTGGATTTACAAGTTTAATTACTCAACAAGTTTATCCTCACAATACAATAACACATCTTCTAAGAATAAGATGAAAAGAAAAATTGGGAACTTAGAGAGAAAACAATGGAACTTTTTGAGTTTTGGAGATTATGAAATGTAAACTTTGTTCATTTAAAATTTGGAGAGGAAGATGGTTTATATAGAATGGAAAAATTTTTAGAAACCACACTTAATTTGGACCATTGGATTTTGGAAAAGAAAAATCAATGGTGGAGATTTTAAACTAAACTAGTCGTAGATAAACAAAAATATAATATTAAATTACTTTTCTTTTGAAATTCATTTTCTTTTTAAAATTAATCTAAAAAATAAAAAAACATACCATGTGTCAAAAACTAGCTGTTAGACACAAACATAAAATAATATTAAATTTATTTTCCTTTTAATTCATTTTTTTCTTTTAAAGTCAATCAAAAATAAAAAATATACCATGTGTAAAAAACTAGCTGTTAGATACAAACATAAAATAATATTAAATTTATTTTCCTTTAAATTTCTTTTTAATTTCAAATTTTTATTTTATTTTAAACAATCTAAAAATCAAAAGTCCATCATATGTTAATTTCTTAATGATCCACCATTCAACCAATATACTGCCACAATTCTACATGCAGATGGTCTGGTTATGCCACGTCACCATCCACACCGGTATTTTTTCTATAGATTATTTCGGTCATATCGTCTTCGTTTTAGCTCCGATTTGAGTGATTCAAGAGGTGTTGGAATCGTTATTTTGAGCTCAACGTTATGGACATATTAAACACTGAGATTTTCAATAATTTAAATTAAGTTTGTTATCATCAAATATTTGATTAATTAATTAATTAAAATTAATTAATTTTGAGAATTAAGGGCCAAAAAGCCAACAATCTCCCCCTTTTTGATGATGACAAACCATTAAAGAAAATAGCTTGAAATACATGTAAACCATATGTAGCACATAATAAAATTCAACATATCACCATAAAGATCATTCTTGAAATTCACTCAAAAAATAAAATTCTCCTTTAATTAATACAATCAAAATCATAAAAAAATATAGCATATTTTTCTTAAACTTCTCGCCCTTTGGAATCATCAAAAAGAATAATTAAGAAAAATTTAGAACTACATAAATGTTTCCCTTAAAAACATGAACATAAAATTTAGCACAACTCCCCTTAAGAATATTAACACATGCTTTCCATATCTCCCCCCATCAAAATGACTTTTAAAAGATTTAACAAGTAAAATTATAAAATCAAGAGGCATCACAACGAAATAATACCGAGCTCAAGCCTATTTTTGCAAAAGTTTTCTTCATTCAAAGGCTTGGTAAAAATATCGCTAAATTGTATTAGAGCCTTTAAATTCAAGAATAATATTATCATTTTGCACATGCCTCTAATAAAGTGATGCCTAATATCAATATGCTTAGTCCTAGACTGATGTATAGGATAATAATCATACACTAATGCTAAGATATAGGCACATTATCACTTTAGATCCAAAATCACAAAGAGAGTTTGGTTTCATCAATGAAAGTCACGACAAAGCAACTGCAATATATTCCTCTTTGGTTAGTAGATAAGGCAACCGGAATTTTGCTTTTTACTAAACCAAGAAACTAAAGAACAACCAAGAAATTGACAAGTCCCACTAGTACTCTTACGGTCAAGTAAACTACCCGCAAAATCCGCATCGAAATACCCTACCAAATTAAATTCAACATTTCTAGGATACCATAAGCTAAATTCAATTAGTACTAAGCAAATATTTAAAAATTTTTTAATGGGCTAAAATGTGATTCCTTAAGACAAGATTGAAAACTAGACAAAGACATACACTAAACATAATATCGGTCTACTAGCGGTTAAATAAAGTAAAGACCCATCATACCTCTATAAGTTTTTTTATATCCACACACTTACCCTTTTTCATCCTTGTCAAGCTTAGTGGATGTGCTCCATAGGAGTTTTTTGCCAATTTTACCTTCATTGAATTTGGAACCTTTTGAGCAAATACCTTGTGTATTTTTCTTGACTATGAAAATACCATCCTTGAGTTGTTGATTTGGAGTCCAAGAAAGAAGCTAAGTTCTCTTCATTATACTCATCTCAAATTCACTATGCATACACTTAGAAAATTCTTCATACAAAGATGGATTAGTAAGAACCAAAAATAATATCATCCACATATATTTGTACTAAAGCATATCATTTTCTTTAGTCTTACTCAAAAGAGTAGTATCAATTTTACCCATTTTAAATCCATTCTCAAGCAAGAAATTACTAAGTCTATCATACCAAGCTCTTGGAGCTTGTTTTAAGCCATAAAGAGCCTTTTTCAACTTTTAGACATGATTAGGAAAATCAAACTTTCAAAACCCCGGAAGTTGTTCTACATAAACTTCCTCCATGATATAACCATTTAAAAATGCACTTTTCACATCCATTTGATACAAAATGAAAATCTTATAAGAAACAAAAGCAAGCAACATTCTAATAGCTTCTAATCTAGCAACAGGTGCAAAAGTTTCTTCATAATCTATCCTTCCTCTTGACAATAACCTTCAGCTACAAATCTAGCTTTATTTCTAATGATATTTCCATTTTCATCCATTTTATTTCTAAAGACCCATTTAGTTCCAATTATAGAAGTATGAGAGGGCCTAAGGACTAACTCCCAAACTTTATTCCTTTCAAATTGATTTAATTCTTCTTGCATAGCTAAAATCCAAAATTCATCATTTTCGGCATCTTTAAAACTTTTTGGTTCAATTTGAGAAAACAAAAGCAAGATTATTAAGCATATTAAGAGAGGAACGAGTTTTCACACCTTGTTTGGGATCACCAAGAATTAATTCTTTGGGATGGGAGGAGCATACCTCCACTCTTTAGGCATGGATGAAGAACCAACTTCGTTTTTTCGATTAAGCTCACCTTTTTGCTTACTTGAAACAATTTCCTTGCCTTTGTCACTAAACAAGTAAATCTCCAAAATTTCCTTCTAAAATATCACTATAAATAGGCTCATTAGAAATAAACATTGCAAGATTCATCAATACTACATGCATATATTCCTCAATACTAAAGTTCTTTTATTGAAAACTCTATAAGCTTTACTAGAAGAGGAATAGCCAAGAAAAATACCAACATCCGTCTTAGAATCAAATTTTCCAAGTTTATCTTTGTTAATTCAAAATAAAACATTTGAAACCAAAAACTTTGAAATACCCAATATTTGAAATTTTGTTATGTCAAAGTTCATAAGGAGTTTATCCAAAGAAGGTCTAATTAAAACTCTATTTAAAACATAACAAGCAGTGTTAACGGCTTCCGCCCAAAAGTATGTAGGTAAACCATACTCATGCAACATTGATCTAGCATTCTTGCAAAGTACGATTTTTCCTTTCAACTACACCGTTTTTGTGAGGAGTTCTTGGAGCGGAGAAATTATGAGAAAAAACCATTTTCTTCACAAAAAGTTTCAAAAAGCATTGCCATCAAATTCTCCTCCATGATCACTCCTAATTTTAGAAATCAAAAAACCTTTTTCATTTTTGAATTCTTTTTGCAAAACTAGAAAAGCTTTTCAGAGCCATCATCCTTATGTTTTAGCACAAAATCCAAGTAAATCTTGAAAAATCATCAACTATCACAAAGGCATAATAGTTCCCTCCAAAAACTAGCAATTCTAGAAGGGCCAAATAAGTCCATGTGTAATAGTTGAAGGGGTCTAGTTGTAGAGATTACATTTTTAGATTTGAAAGAGGACTTAGTTTGCTTACCCATTTGACAAGCATCACAAACTTTGTCTTTTTCAAATTTAAATTTGGAAGATCTCTAACCAAAGAATTCTTGGAAATATTTGAAATTAAGTGCATGCTAGCATGTCCTAGTCTTCTATGTCATAACTAAGAATCATTATGCAAAGCCGATAAACATTTATCATTAATAGGACAAACATTCAAATCAATAGTATAAATATTTTATCTTTGTTTCCAACAAATATAACTTTTCTATCACTAGCATTTTCAAATGATGCAATTTATTTTTTATCAAACACAATTCTAAAGCCTTTATCACACAATTGACTAATACTTATGTAAATCATGCTTCAAACCATCAACCAAAAGTACATTTTCAATTAAAATAGAAGATTCATTACTTATACTACCTTACCATTTTACCTTTCTTATTGTCACCAAAGGTTACAAGACCTCCATCCTTTTTGGAGAGAGAGACAAAACTTGGATGGGTCTCCCGTCATGTGCCTCGAGCAACTACTATCCAAGTACCACTTGTTTTTCTTAGAGGTTTTCAAACAAACCTACAAACACAAATGTTCAAGTTTTGATTCTTTGGTACCCACACTTGTTTGGGTCCTAGATGGTTAGCATTGACAAACTTGGGAATCCATTTCATTTTTGCATAGACATTTAAGGCATTGAATTTAGACAAGTAACAAGAATAAGTTGTATGTCCAAACTTACCACATGAGAAACAAACAACATTATGCAAAGATTTATCTCTTACAACAAATTTATGCACCTACTTTTCTTAGAGAAATTTTGCCTTGGAGCATTGTGAAACTTTTCCCTTTGAGAAAAATTTCTTTTTGGAGAAGTTGTATAGAGCATATTTCAATTTAAAACACTTAAGGTCTAATGTGGCCTTTACCACCACAATAATGAACATATAGGCACAAAGTTAGATTTAACATGTTTAGACACAACCTTAGGATTATTAAGCTTAGCATATTATGAGATGCTTTAACAAAGATAATTTTAGAACTTGAAGGAGTAGAACATTCATCAATATAGCCTAAACCTCTTTTATCACCAAAAGGCTTGCCTACTTCAATTTATCTTGTCTAATCTTTGAGCACTTATTGTCAACTTTTTAATAGATTATTTAGTCTTATCAAGTTCTTGCAAAGCACTAAATTCCTTTTCTTTGAGTAATTTAATCAAATTATCTTTTTAACAACTATCATGCTCAAGAAATTAACTTTGTCAAGCAAGGCATTTTTCTCATCACAATCAATAAGCATGCTTTGTCACAAGAGATATTCATTTCATCAATATGCATAGAGTCTGGCTGCTGTCTAGCGATCCCTCCTAGCCGCCGTCGTCAGAGGGGCCAGGCTCCCGGTGGAGCAGAGGAGACGGTTAGGATAACGAACTTGAAACGCGGAGCCCAAGCGGCCGGCGAGCCAAATGGGTCTTGTATAAGGCCAGCACACTGTTGGATTGAGCTCAAGTTCACTTTTTTTACGTTGGGACGATGCCGGGGGAGAGAGGGAATGCGTCGAGGCAGCGAAGCAGCTCGACTGATAGGGAGAGGGTAAGGAAAGAACAAAATTTTCAGCCGAGACGAGACGGGGAGTAAGACACTAATCTAATACCGGCGTGAAGAAGAAGAAACGAAACTCCTGACGTCATCCCACCTTCCTCCAGTATATCATTCTGCGAACCTGACAGCTATCACTTACTAGTCAATGAAATACTTGTTTAGTGGCATCTGTCTGAGGGCATCTGGAATTTGTCTGTTTCTCTTTGCTTTGCTCTTCTTCTTCGAACACATTTGGCATGGTGCTTTCCTACATAGAGCAATAGCTTGTAGCAGTTACTTCCTCTTCGAGAGTTGCGGGTCTTTGCCGCTGCATGAGTGGTAGCTCACGCTCAAAACTCCTCGGACTTTTGAAAACTTCTACCATAGTGACGCAACAAAAAGATCAAACTGAAAAGGAAAATGCCTGTCTCGGGTTTTCTATTGTACGTCGAAACTCGCTAGGTGTGCTTCTCCCTTCTTATCCTAAGGAACTCGCAGAGTTAACGAGATCTCGTTTTTTTGCTGTTAACTCTCGGTGTGCTCCTAGCTCTCCTAGTAATCCTTTCTTCCCTATCGAGACAAGAATAAACGGGAGCAGACGATTCCCTCGTCTCTCCCTTTTCGGGTCCCCCTACTCAAAACTAAGAGGGGATGAGATCAAAATCCCTCCGCATAACCATTAGTTGCATACCCAAAAGTGAAGAGTCAAATCCCGCCCCTGATCATGCCTCGATTCCTCTCCCTACTTTCATTAGTTAGCCCGACCTCAGGTTACCGGACACGTAGGGCACTGAGCTCAACAAAGGAAGGAGCTTGCAAAACGTTGCAAGGGATGCCATGTTGCAAGAAAGAGCCAAGAATCCCATTATTGATCAAATCGGGGCGGACCCGAGCACTCAGTGGATGAAGAGGAAAGCGTATCAGATCAAGCCTTCGAAGCAGCCCCTTTTTCCATAGGGCTTACGGTTGATCAAACCAAGACAAGAGACGCCAAGCTAAGAACAAAACAATACCCGTCCTCATCGACTTTTGGAAAAAAGGCAGATTTCAGCTACCTTCGGACAGCGCGGAGAGCGTTAAGACCTAGAACTTCAGAACGTCAGTCAGTGACGATGTAATTGAGCTCGACCATAGGGAGAGGTGTGGTTGCAACCAATCCAATAGTGCTTCTTACGGAGAAGCACGTGAAAAGAAAGCAGTAGCATTAGCAGGAGCAGTAAGATCCACGTTTTGTGATACTTAAGTAATAAAGTTCATAAACACTCATGAGCAAAGCCGCCTTTTGCCGCCCCTCATGCAGCATATGAGCGGATCTTCACTATCATGCTCATTCTCTTTTAAGGAAACAGTTTCTTCGAGTAAATACTTATTTTTATTAGATAAAACATTGTATTTCTTTTTAAGCACAACATACTTAGAACTAAGTTTTTCTAAATCATTTTGCATATTTTCAAAAGTTTCGAACAATTCATTATAAGAAAGAGGTTCTAGAGTTACCTCATCATTTTGTTCATCCTCTTTGTCACTATGAGCCATGAAGCAAAAATTGGCCACTTCTTCATTATCACTCCCACTTTCACTTTCATCGCTATCATCCCAAGTAGCTTTCATTGATTTCTTCTTGGATTCCTTGGATGATTTGAGAAAAGGACAATTGGTTCTAATATGACCTGGCTTCTTGCATTCATAGCATATTACCTCATCCTTTTTGCTGTTTTCACCTCTTGACTCTTTTTGGTTGGAGAGATGCTTCTTGAATTGCTTCTTTCTCTTGATGAAGTTCTTATACTTATGTGAAAGATAGGCAACATCATCTTCATCAAGGTCATCTTCATCTTGGGAGTCAACTTCTAAAGAGATGGTCTTTAAAGCTATATCTTTTCTTTGTTTTTCTTCTCATTCTCCATGTTTTTTCTTGATCTTTATCTCATGCGTCAACAATGAGCCCATGAGTTCATTAATGGAGAGAAATTTGAGATCCTTTTCCTCTTGAATGGCGGTGACTTTTGGCTCCCATTGTTTAGGCAAAGACCACAATAACTTCTTTATCTTCTCAAGATTTGAGTATTTTTTCCCAAGTCCTTCTAAAGCATTGACAATGTTAGTAAATCTAATAAACATATCGGAAATAGCTTCATTTTTATCAATTTTAAACATTTCATATTGATGAACTAACATCTCAATCTTTGTTTCTTTTACTTGACTAGTTCCTTCATGAGTAATTTCTAATTTATCCCATATCTCCGTACCGATTTTGCAAATAGACATTCTATTATATTCAACTTCATTCAAAGCACAAAATAAGCAATTAATAGCTTTGACATTTAAAGAGCATGCTTTCTTTTCATTTATTGACCATTCTTCCTTAGGTTTTATAGTGCTAACACCATCAACATCTTTTGTTGGAATTTTAAAACCTTCCTCAACAATATCCCATAAATCATAATCAATAGAAAGCAAGAAAAATCTCACTCTATTTTTCTAATAACTATAATTATTACCATTAAAGAAAAGAGGCTTTGTAATAGATTGACTATCAGTAAAAGGGATAAAAACTAAAGTTGTCATAGCTCAAAAACAATTAAGTTTATCAAGAAATAAATATTTCAAGAAGAGCAACCTGCTCTGATACCAATTGTTGGATCGATATGACAACCCTAGAAGGAGGGTGAATAGGGTTTAACTAAACTTTTTTTTCTAAATTAACCAAATTAAACTAATTAATACACTTTTTATAAATAATAAGAAAAATTCAATTTGAGCAACAAATAAGATGACAAAAATGTGATAATTTAATTCTCAAATAAATAAGAACAAACTAAAACATACAATAAATTGTTTAAATTAATTGCAAAAATAAAAAGGAAAGAGTTAGAAAAGAAGACACCGTAATTTTTGTAGTGATTCGGTCAAACTCGACCTACTCCACTCTCCAAGCGCCTCTTGGGAATTTGAATAAAATCTTTCTGACTCTTTCCACGGATTAGAGCCCAACCGTTACACCACCACTCCTTTTACTGGTTCAAGAGCAAACCCGATCCTTTCCACGGTTTAGGATCAAACTGTTACAAATGTTGGAATTTTTGAAGAACACAATACAACTCTCACTAGAGTGGATTTACAAGTTTAAGCATTCAATAAGTTTATCCTCACAATACAATAACACTCTCTCAAGAATAAGATGAAAAGAAAATTTGGGAACTTAGAGAGAGCAACAATGGAACTTTTGAGTTTTGGAGGATTATGAGATGTAAAATTTATTCATTTAAAATTTGAAGAGGAAGATGATTTATATAGAGATGGAAAAATTTTTAGAAACCACAATTAATTTGGACCATTGGATTTTGGAAAAGAAAAATCAATGGTAGAGATTTTAAACTAAACTAGTCGTTAGATACAAACTAAAATAGATATTCAAATTCTTTTCTTTGGAAATTCATTTTCTTTTTTAAATAATCTAAAAAAAAAAAAACCACATACCATGTGTCAAAAACTAGCCGTTAGGCACAAATATAAAATAATATTAAATTCATTTTCCTTTTAATTCATTTTCTTTTTAAATTCATTCTTTTTAAAGTCAATCCAAAAATAAAAAACATACCATGTGTAAAAAAACTAGCCGTTAGACACAAATATAAAATAATATTAAATTTATTTTTCTTTTAAATTTCTTTTTAATTTCAATTTCTTTATTTTAAATCAATCCAAAAATCAAAAGTCAATCATATGTTAATCTCTTAATGATCCACCATTCAACCAATATGCTGCCACATGTCTACATGCAGATGGTCTGGTTATGCCACGTCATCCACCACTGTATTTTCTCTATAGACTTGTTTCGGTCATATTGTCTTCGTTTTAGCTCCGATTTGAGTGATTCAAGAGGTGTTGGAATCGTTGTTCTGAGCTCTACACTATGGACATATTAAAACACTAAGATTTTTAGTAATTAAAAATCGAGTTTTTTATCATCAAAACATTGATTAATTAATTAATTAAAATTAATTAATTTGAGATTAATGGCCAAAAAACCAACATACCTAACACCCAACTTTAAGAGCTAACATTGTCCTCAATGTTTGAAAATAAAATGGAAGGACAAAATATTGAATGGATCCAATCTCGGAGCATAAGCAAGTGATTGCTTTGCTTTGATTTTGCCTTAGAATTTTACAACACAAAAGAGATAAGCTAGTACATTCACAATGCAATATTATTCAGGTTACATATGAAAATTATAGGGAAACAAAATGTTGCCTTTGAAGCACCAAATTTCTTCAAATTTCTTCCTTCTCGAATAGATATCCATAGCACATATGGGGTGCCTCCAAAAAGTCTTCCCAACTATTCTCTGGGCAAGAATCGAGTTGTGGGAGCCTTCTTTTGAAACTAAAGGTAGATGATTTTTATTCTTTGTATAGAGATTGATTTTTCTTTGTAAAATTGAGAAAATGAGAGAGAGGGGGAGATTTTGTTTTCACGTATCAACAAAATGAGCAACCCTTTGATGATGCAGATCTTTTATATTTAAGGAAGAGAGGGGAGTTACCACTCCCCTGTAGGTGAATTGCTTTCTTTTTAATTTAATTTAATGATTAAATTAATTAATTAATAAATATCTCATATTCAATTAAATATATATTTAAATCATTTTCAAATACACTTCTCTCACATAACCTGTAGTTTTAATATAGATCTAATTCACATTAAATTTTAACCTATAGTTTTAATTGTTAGGTTTTATGCTTTAAACTCGTGGTCTGTAAATAGTAAACAAATTGTTTATTTAATAAATAAAGTGTTATTTATTTTGACATTTAGACTTTCATTACTCAAATTCAATAAACAAAGATCCAAGTTTGTTTAATGCAACTTGAAAAATATGTTGTTGACATACAAGTGGATTGTGTTCAAGTAATAACCTAAAAGGTCTATGGTATATAGGTAAGGTTGGGTGTCTTATCCTAGTAACACTATGGATACAACCCACTTAGTAAACGTTGTAAATGATTTGATCCAAATCATTCATGTAGAGATATATGAGTGGATATCCTATATAATGAGATTGTATAAGACCGAACCACAAAACATATAACATCTCTTTGTAATACTGTCGATTGAAGAGTAATATATCAAATGATGACCATATGTAACTCGATCTCAATTCTGAGTGAGTTATTGACTCTTGCTCATGAGGATTGGTCCTTTGATTTGTACGAGTGAGAGTGACCCGAGACACAAATTCAATATGCCTACCGTTTTGGGAACAAATCGAGTGGGAAGTTAGGAATATAGCTACACAAGATGGAGTTCACTCCTTCCTACCTTTAGGGTAAGTAGATAAGATTCAAATATTAAGTTAACATGAATTAGATTTGTTGGGTTTTATGTCCTAAAAACTCGCAGTTTGTAAAATGATAAACATTTTCTATAATCAATAAACTTGTTATTGATTTCATGAATTGTACGAAAGTCTAAATCCAATAAACTAAGACTCATGACTATTGTATGAGTACTTGAACTTTATGTGGAGACATAAGAATGGATCGGGTTCGAGTAAATAGTCAAAATGATCTATGGTACATAAATAAGGTTAGGTACCTTATTCTGGTAATACCATTGGATGCGGCCTACTCTGTAGTTGTTACAAAGAGTTGTAAAGTGCTACATACGATGTGATCCTAATTCATACATGTCATGACATGAGAAGTGGGTGCGTCCTATGCAATGAGTTTGCATAAGACCAGGACCAAGAAATAAGTCACTCTTATTTTATAACGCTATTTACTATTTAGGACTGACAATTTCACCTAGATGACCTAGGTAACTCGATCTTAATCCTGAGCTAACTATGAACTCCTGTTTTTCGAGATTGTCCTTAGATTTGCATAGTTGAGGGTTGGCTCAACAGCGCCGGCTCAATAAGACTCCCATTTCAGGGGTAAGACCAGATAGATAACTAGGGACATAGGGTGCAAAACGGAGTTCACGCCTACCCGATTTAGGGCAAGGAAAAAGGTTGTTCTCTTAAGTACTAAATCTAGGACTTGAACAAGGGGCCCCACCCTCTCACTGGGCTGAGAGAGTTTGGTTTAGTGATTTGATTACAAATCAGTTGTTCATTAGAGGATAAGTAGGGATTTGAGGAATAAGATGTAATCTTGGGGGTAAAACACATATTTGACCCAGCCGTTATTACAAACAACATGTGAAGGGTCGACTTGCTGATTATTGTTAAATCATGTGGACATAATATATCTACAGTGAGAGGAGTGCAACTATGGGCTTTAGTGGAGTGACCCATTAGTTAACGAATGGAGATTAATTTGGTGTAATGAGTTTAGCCAATTAATCTCGAATCGTTGGAGCCCATGATCTGTACGTTCGCGAGGTCCCCCTACTAACTCGTAATGGACTAGCTCTAGAATAGCTTGATAAGTTAATTTGAAACGTTCAAATTAGAATTAAGTGAATTAGTAATTATATGAGATATCATTACATGTTTAATTTAAGAATTAAGCGGAATAGGAGAATTTATATATATTTAAATATGATTTAAATATATAAAGATGGATATGTGTTAAAATTAATTTAATATTTGATATTAANATATTTAAATATGATTTAAATATATAAAGATGGATATGTGTTAAAATTAATTTAATATTTGATATTAAATTAATTAAGTTTTATTTAATAATTAATTCATGAAATTAATTAAATTTTCATTTTAAAAATGAAAATAGATTTTATAAAATCAAATTTTGATTTTTAGATAAAATTGGAAAATTGGAAAAAAAACACACAAAATGGAAAAAGAAGTTTTTCCATTATCCATCACCTAAGTTGCTCACTCAAATGGCAATATCTTCGCCTTGTCTTCTCCAAGCATGAGTTACAACTCATGCAACTCTTTTTTTTGCATATTGATCTGCAATATAATGAAGAGATTGGAGTGAAAATCGGGCATGCAATCTATAGAGATTTTGAGAGAAAATTTGGTTTGAAAAAAGAGTTCTTCAACTAGTTTTTTACCGTGAGCATTTCTCTTTCTACCCTTGATTCAAGCTTGTTATGAGTCCCACAACTCAATCTAGAAGCACCAAGAGAAAAGTGGGGAAGATTTTGAGGTGGTCTACAACAAGATTTGGAGAAGATAGCAGCTGGTGAAGGAGCTTTGAAGAAGTTCTACAAGAGGTATGTCTTGAAACTCACTTGTTTCTGCAAAAGCATGCTTTATATTTTGCCAAAATTAGTGCATTTGAATGTTTAGATGATCCTTGTGCTTCTGCTGTTGCTGATACAATCCTACAATTGGTATCAGAGCATCAAATAAGTATTCAATTTGGTTTAATTTTTGTTTAGTGGGTGTTTTACATGAAAAATATGAAACTGATGCACTGGTATGGTTTTCTGAGTTTTTGCTATTTAATTATCTTTAATTTCTCATTTAAATTTGTAATTGGCTCTTGCTTGATGAGCTTTAATGTGTTCCCAAGAGTTTGTAATTTATTTGGAGTCATTAGAGTTGAAATTAAGCTGTGAATCAAAGAAACAAGCGAAAAGGCTGAGTTGCAGTTCCAGAAAATCAGCCTCTGTTCTTATTGTCGTTTAGCTTCATGTGTTAGACGATGTGAAGAAAAGCTAAGCGATCATGTAGTTTTGGACATTGATCGTTGAGGTATCCTGCACTAGACGATCGTGTACTTGCTGAAGCTAAGCGATGCGTTGTATTGCTATACGATGGCACTACACGATCATGTAGCTTTAGGTGGGAGCTAAGCGATGCGATGAAGAGTTATATGATAGCCCTGAGCGATTGCTTACCATGATCGTTTACCTTTGATCGGGAGCTAAACGAGCGATAGCACTACGTGATCGTTTACCTCTATGCGACAGCTAAGCGATGCGTTGAGTTGCTAAGCGATAGCACTATGCGATCGCTTACCTTTGTGCGATAGCTGGGAAATGCGTTGAATGCTATGCGATCGATGGAATTAAACGATCGTTTAACTTTTGAACATGCTAAACGATCGGCTTCATGCATTAGACGATGGAGCTTAGCGATCGTGTAGTAAATTGTTCGTGCTAAACAATGGACCTGCGCGATAGTCTAAGACACTAAGCGATCGTGTAGCTTCCTTCGGCACTAGACGATGACACTATGCGATAGAAGGAAAATACTACACGATCGTGTAGCTTTGCTAAACAATCAAGCATTTACTAAACGATCAGGGAAAATGCAAGATGATGGTCGTCATTGCTAAACGATGAGACTTAGCGAGATGTTGAACATGGGCAAGGGTTGTCGGTTTGATTGGTTCTCTTGTGGTCTGGTTCGGTTCAACTTCGAATGGTTCTTGGCTAGTTCGATTCAGACTTGGCTGGTCTGGTTCAGACGGTTCGGGTCTGGTTCAAGCTACTTGAGTTCGTTTTGGAGCGGTTCGAGTGGTCCAGGAGCGGGTTTTGAAGTTGATTGTAATAGTTAGGGTTCTTTTTGCTTGTTTTTTGCCAAAACTAAAACCATATCAGTCTGTGTTTAATTATTTATGCATTTGATGTATGTTATAATTAAATAAATCTTATATGTGCATATATGCCATTTAGATTTAAAATCTCACCATAGGAAGCATGTTACATGCATTGAAAGTATAATATTGAATGTCTTATGTATGTTATGGATGTTGAGCATGTTTAAAGTTGTATAAGTTGTTATAAAATTGGGTACATTTAAAATCCATAAACAACAGCTACTTGCTCACATAGATTGACCACCTGTTTTAATTGTTAAAACTTATAAAACTTGGTTACAAATTCAACTGATATATAATCTTGTCTAAGGCTAAGGTACTTATGTTGACGGGTTATAGAACACCTCCTACCTGGGGATTATGGCCGAATTATTGAGCATTGATAACCGGTTTATGAGCATACGTGAGTGATGTGAGGTGATAAAATGGTTTATCACCTAGACATCATAGGTTAAAATCCAATTATAAGAGTTATACTTGGATAAACCACATAGACTTAGGGTTGTTTTATTAGTTGAAAAGAACCCAAGTATAAATCTATCAAAATAGAACACTTCAGTGGCAGTTTAATAACTTCTATATGATAGAGTAATTAAAAAACTTCAGTGGGAGATTAATAACATATACGATACGTTATTTTTAGCTCTCGCGTCTCTAAGAGTTCACAATCCAGATTTAAGTGATACTTCGTGTCACCCTAGAAGTGACCTCCCTACAGAAAATATTTTTGGCTTAAATCTAGATTTCGGTAAATAAGAGGAAGTTGTTCAAACATAAGTCTATTATACGATAAATAGATTTCAACTACCACGTCTCCACATAGTTTACACCATGAGATTCATATGACACTTTGTGTCACCCTAGAAGTGGCCTCCCTACGGAGAGTGTTTTGTATGAGTAAATATCAAGGTAAACAGAGGAAGTAGTTCATAGTAAGTGGGTGAAGGATATGTGTCAATATATCATATGGTCTCCTCCATTAGTTTGAATCGTAAGATTCCTATGTTGCGCCTACTCGTTAGCTTTAAGTGGCCCTTTGCTAGTCATCTAGCGCGGCCCCCACGGAGGGTTGTAATATAGGATTCAGAACAACCTAGGCTTCAGTAAAATGAATAGGGTCTTATAGTTCCATTTTGGATGTTGTCTTCTATTTCGAAGGCAAATTCATACCGTCCTATAGGATCTGAAAATGATGGGTCACACTTACAAGAATTACTAAGTTGTTAGATCTTGACCAAAAACAATAACTAAACGACTATTAGAAATAAGAGTTATTCTGGAGACAATAGGAATAGGAGTTATTCCAGGGATAGTGTTTGGTCAAAATTGTTTGTTTTAGTGAAGGAGTATCTGACTACCCCACGGTAGCACATATTCTGACTCACTAAAATATTGGATTACTAGAAAATAAATAATGGTTATAGGTACATTATTACTTTTTGCTAAAACTTGACTTTGGATTTAGTTACAATTCGTAATTAGAAATTGTTTGAATTTTATCAGCATGTCAAATTCTTCTGTAATACTCACTTCCGATGTACATAACAATAAAATCAAATCAACAAACAAATTACTAGCAGTTGATTATACCAAAAGAGTTTTAATAGAGGATTGTTCTCTATCTCCCAACTCATCTAAAATTATGAATTATGTAGATGAGAGTATTAAATTCGAACAATAAGATTAATATGATTTACTTGTTATCGAAGCATGCTTAGTGGAAAACGATAAGATCTGGATAATTGATTCAGGTACCGCTAATCATGTATGTACTATCTCACAGGAAATAAGTTCCTGGAGACAATTGACAGAAGGTGAAACAGTCTTTAAGGTAGGGACCAGTGAGGTTGTTTCAGCCAAAGTAGTGGGAGATGAAGTTATTTATAGGAGATAAGTACATTTATTTGAAAAATGTATATTATATTTCCTTCTATTAAAAGGAATCTAATATCTGTCTCTTGTTTGCTAGAACAAAATTATAAAGTTTATTTCGAAAATGGTGAAGTGTTCATCAAAATGGGAAATAAACAGATTTGCTCTGCAAAATTAGAAAATAACTTGTACATGTTAAAACTAACTGAGGTCAAAGCTGTTTTGAACATAGAGATGTTTAAAACTGCTGGGACTCATAAGAAGAAGAAGATTTCTCCAAATGCCTATCTTTAGCACTTGAGACTGGGTCACATAAATCTCAACAGTATTGAGAGATTGGTTAAGAATGGTCATCTAAATAAGTTGGAAGACAGTTCATTACCACCATGTGAGTCCTGTCTTGAGGGTAAAATGAATAAAAGATCTTTTTCTGGAAAAGGTCTTAGAGCCAAAGAACTCCTAGAGCTGATTCACTCAGACCTTTGTGAGCCTCTAAATGTTAGAGCAAGAGGAGGGTATGAATAGTCATTAGGTTTATAGATGATTATTCCAGGTATGGACATGTTTACCTAATGCACCAAAAGTCTGAAACTTTTGAAAAGTTCAAAGAGTATAAGGCTGAGGTTGAAAACCAATTAGGTAAAAAGATTAAATCACTTCGATCGGATCGAGGTGGTGAGTATATGGACATAGAATTCCAGAACTATTTGATAGAACATGGAATTCAGTCTCAACTCATAGCCCTTGGCACACCTCAGCAGAACAGTGTGGCAGAGAGGAGAAACAGAACCTTGTTGGACATGGTTCGTTTCATGATGAGTTACGCTCAGTTACCAAATTCTTTTTGTGGATACGCAGTTGGGACTGCGGTGTATATTTTGAACATAGTTCTCTCGAAAAGTGTTTTTGAAACACCTTACAATCTCTAGATGGGACGTAAAAGAAATTTATGTCATTTTAGGATTTAGGGTTGTCTAGTACATGTGTTGGTAAAAAATCCTAAAATGGTAGAACACCGTTCAAAAGTATGCCTATTTGTAGTCTACCCAAAAGAAACAAAAGGTGGTTTCTTTTATGATCCTCAAGAAGATAAAATGTTTGTATCAACAAATGCAACCTTCCTGGAGGAAGATTATATAAAAAACCATCAACCTCACAGTAAGCTAGTAATAGAAGAAATGTCCAGAGAAACGACAAATACATCAACAAGAGTTGTTGATAGAGTAGGTCCATCAACAAGAGTTGTTGATGAAACTGATGCTACACATCCTTCTCAAGAGTTGAGAATGCCTCATCGTAGTGGGAGGGTTGTGCAACAACCTAACTAGTACATGGATTTAATTGAAACTCAAGTCATCATACCAGATGATGGTTTAGAGGATTCGTTGTCTTTTAATCAAGCAATGAATGATGTGGACAAAGACCAATGGATTAAAGCCATGGACCTTGAAATAGAATCTATGTATTTCAATTATGTCTGCCGTCTTGTAGATCAATCTGAAGGGGTAAAACCCATCGGTTGTAAATGGATCTACAAGAGAAAACGAGACCAAGCTGGTAAGGTACAGATCTACAAAGCTAGACGAGTGGCAAAAGGGTTTACCTAAAGAGAGGGGTTAGATTTTGAAGAAGCCTTATCTTCAGTTGCCATGATAGAGTCTATTAGAATACTCTTGTCCATAGCCACATTTTATGATTATGAAATATGGTAAATGGATGTCAAAATAGCTTTTCTGAATGGCTATCTTGAAGAGAGTATCTATATGTATCAACTAGAAGGGTTTATACAGCAGGGTTAAGAGCAAAAGGTTTGCAAGCTTAATCGATCCATTTATGGATTAAAACAAGCTTCTAGATACTAGAATATGAGATTTGACACTGCGATCAAATCTTATGGCTTTGAACAAAATGTTGACAAACTCTATGTATACAAGAAAATCGTCAACAAAACTATCGCTTTTCTAGTGTTGTATGTTGATGATATTCTACTCATTAGGAATGAGGTAGAATATCTAGCTGACGTTAAGAGATGGCCAACTTTGCAATTCCAAATGAAAAATTTGGGAGAAGCACAGTATGTTCTTGGAATCCAAATAGTTCAGAATCGCAAGAATAGAACATTAGCATTATCTTAAGCATCTTATATAGATAAGATGTTGTCTAGGTATAAAATGCAAAATTCCAAGAAAGGATCTTTACCTTTCAGGTATGGAATTCACTTGTCTAAGGAACAAAGTCCTAAGACACCTCAAGAGGTTGAGGAGATGAATCGAATTCCATAAGCATCTGCAGTTGGGAGTTTGATGTATGCAATGTTGTGTACTTGTCCCGATACATGCTATGTCATAGGAATTGTTAGCAGATTTCAGTCCAATCTTGGTCATGACCATTGGATTGCTATTAAAAACATTCTCAAGTATCTTCGGAGAACGAGAGATTATATGCTCATGTATGGTTCTAAGGATCAGATCCTTCCTGGATTCACTGATTCTGACTTTCAGACCGATATTGATTCGAGGAAATAAATTTTGGGGTCAGTATTCACTATTAACGGAGGAGCAGTTGTGTGGAGGAGCATCAAGCAGAGTTGTATTGCGGACTCTCCAATGGAAGCTGAGTATGCAGCTGCAAGCGAAGCAGCAAAAGAAGCAGTATGGCTCAGAAAGTTCTTGACAAATTTGGAAGTACTTTCTAACATTCATCTGCCTGTCACTCTCTATTGTGATAACAATGGAGAAGTTGCAAATTCAAAGAAACCACGAAGCCATAAAAGGGGAAAGCATATCGAACGGAAGTAGCATCTCATCAGGGAGATTGTACACAGATGAGACGTTATTGTCACTCAGATTGCTTCCTAAGACAACTTAGCCGATCCATTTACGAAGGCCCTTTCAGCTAAAGTGTTCAAGGGTCACCTAGTAGGACTAGGTCTACGAGTTTTGTATCACTAGGGCAAGTGGAAGAATTTATGGGTATTGTAATGCCCTAGTTTATTGTATTTTTACATTTTATTCTCTCCATGTAAACTCAACATTGTATTTATTTGTATATATTGATCCACTGGAGTTTTAGTCCAAGTGGGAGTATTGTTGGGTTTTATGTCCTAAAAACTCGCAGTTTGTAAAATGATAAACATTTTCTATAAGCAATAAACTTGTTATTGATTTCCTGAATTATATGAAAGTCTAAATCCAATAAACTAAAACCCATGACTATTGTATGAGTACTTGAACTTTATGTGGAGACATAAGAGTGGAGCGGGTTCGAGTAAATAGTCAAAATGATCTATAGTACATGAATGAGGTTGGGTACCTTATTCTGGTAATACCATTGGATGCGACCTACTCTGTAGTTGTTACAAAGAGTTGTAAAGTGCTACATATGATGTGACCCTAATTCGTACATGTTATGACATAAGGAGTGGGGGCATCCTCTTCAATGAGTTTGCATAAGATCAGGACCAAGAAATAAGTCATTCTTACTTTATAACGTTGTTTACTGTTTAAGACTGACTATTTCACCTAGATGACCTAGGTAACTCGATCTTAATCCTGAGCTAACTATGAACTCCTATTTATTTAGGATTGCCCTTAGATTTGCATAGTTGATGGTTGGCTTAATAGTGCCAACTCAATAACACTCCTATTTCAGGGGTAAGATCGGATAGATAGCCGAGAACATAGGGTGCAAGATGGAGTTCACGCCTACTCGATTTAAGAATAGGGGAAAGGTTGTTTTCTCAAGTACTGAATCTAGGTCTTGAACAAGGGCCCCACCCTCTCACTGGCCCAAAAGAGTTTGGTTTAGTGATTGGATCACAAACTAGTTGTTCATTAGAGGATCAGTAGGGACTTGAGGAATAAGATGTAATCTCAGGGGTAAAACAAATATTTGACCCAACTGTTATTTCGAACAACTTATGAAGGGTCGACTTGTTGATTATGGTTAAATCATGTGGACATAATATATCTACAATGAGGGGAGTGCAACTATGGGCTTTAGTGGAGTGACCCATTAGTTAACGAATGGAGATTAATTTGATGTAATGAGTTTAGCCAATTAATCTCGAATCGTTGGAGCCCATGATCTGTAGGTCCACGAGGTCTCCCTACTAGCTCGTAACAGACTAGCTCTAGAATAGCGTGATAAGTTAATTTGAAAAGTTTGAATTAGAATTAAGGAATTATTAATTATATGAGATATCATTACGTGTTTAATTTAAGAATTAAGCGGAATAGGAGAATTTATATATATTTAAATATGATTTAAATATATAAAGATGGATATGTGTTAAAATTAATTTAATATTTGATATTAAATTAATTAAGTTTTATTTAATAATTAATTTATAAAATTAATTAAATTTTCATTTTTAAAATGAAAATAGATTTTATAAAATCAAATTTTTATTTTTAGATAAAATTGGAAAATTGGAAAAAAAAAAACACAAAATGGAAAAAGAAGTTTTTCCATTATCCATCACCTAAGTTGCTCACTCAAATGGCATTATCTTCGCCTTGTCTTCTCCAAGCATGAGTTGCAACTCTTGCAACTCTTTTCTTTTCATGTTGATCTGCAATATAATGAAGAGATTGGAGTGAAAATCGGGCATGCAATCTATAGAGATTTTGAGAGAAAATTTGGTTTGAAGAAAGAGTTCTTCAACTAGTTTTTTACAGTGAGCATTTCTCTTTCTACCCTTGATTCAAGCTTGTTATGAGTCCCACAACTCAATCTAGAGCACCAAGAGAAAAGTGGGGAAGAGTTTGAGGTGGTCTACAACAAGATTTGGAGAAGATAGTAGCTGGTGAAGGAGCTTTGAAGAAGTTCTACAAGAGGTATGTCATGAAACTCACTTGTTTTTGCAAAAGCATGCTTTATATTTTGCCAAAATTATTGAATTTGAATGCTTAGATGATCCTTGTGCTTCTGCTATTGCTGATTGATGACGGGAAATTAGAAGTCAAATTATTCAACAACTAAATCCCTTGGACGCAATATGCGATGCATGTTCGTAAGATATGTGTTGATAGTCATGTGTCGATGGTCATGCATTTGACTGATAATGCGTTAACAAATGTATGTGATGACCATGCGTTCTGTCACAAGTTTTCTTGCACTCGCGCCAAGTATAACGTGAATACAATTTTCTCAGGTGATTCGAGGTCAAACTTAGGGACTTGTAGCAAAATGAATGCGGTGATGTGCCTGCGGTACTTTAAATAAAAGAATGATGGAGGGGTTTCTACACTAACACTACTCCTACTCCTAGCTAACTGACAACGCAATGAGAATATGAATGAGAGGTAGAGACACGACAACGCTTGACATGAAACAAATGAATGGGAAAGATAGATAAAATGCAGAGATGTTTTCATTACAATACTTAAGAGTGACCGCAAGGACAACCTTAGTCAACGCAAGTCATGCAATCATGCAACATACATACAATAGTAAACCACCTCTCGGTGCGAATGCTACGGCTTCTCATACTAGAACACATGTGATATATGCGATAAATCTACAGGGCCTACACATAAGCCTCTATTCCTATTTATGTGATGAAAAAATGACATCCACACAAATATGCGACCACATAATATCATACCTATCTCTAGGGTATATGCGATGCAGTGTTAACAAACAGAGCTTATCTCTAAGTCCCTATCTCTTGCTTATGCCAATCTAATCTCGCTCTCTCGAGTTTAGATTCTAACCTAGCTCTCTCGAGTCATTAGGTTCTTTCTTTAAACTCTCTCTTGAGTAGCTCTAAAGGGGTGTTGGGCACAACATAACATAAGACAATCGCATGAACTTGGTTGACACAAGATTATTCCTATCTCTAGTGAACAATGCATACATTGCTTAATGCGACCAACCACTTACCCTTCTGGACAATTGGTTGTTGCTGACTTTACTCATAGACAAGCAATTCGTTAGCCAATAGATAGGCGTTGCCGCAGCTTCACACTAAGCAAATAAGGTTACTCACACACTTACGTAACGCACACCTCTCGGTAGGTTGCTTCATGCTTCATATCCCTAATCCACATGACTAAGTATACAATACCCAAGCAATCTCACTAAGTGTTGTAATGAAAGTAAAGATGCTAAGCAAAGAAGATGGAGATGGGGTCGAAGGAAACAAAGAAATGCATTGAAAACAAATTGTATTAATTCCTTAATCACAAAATGTCATACAATACAATATAAGAAAAGAAAGGAAAATGAAATGATCGGTTGGAAGCAAAGACTTGCTTCCAGCGAATGTGCGTCAAGGCTGCCGGTGGTGCCATGGATGGGCGGTGGAGTTGACTCTCTCGAGATCTAGCTCCGGTCGAAGGCTCCGGTCATCACTTGGAATGGATGAAGAAGGTGAAGAACTCTAAAGCGTCTTCTTACGCATTTTTTCTGGATCGTAGGGAAAACCCTGGGTTGCAGGGGTAATCCCTAGTCCGGTTGAATTTCTGCTCATCGACTTCTATTTATAAAGCTTGGACGCCGACAACATTAGTGGACTGCTCTGAGTCTGACATTCGGCACGTTAGTCCTTTTCTTAACCTTTGCTGCTAACGGCATGGTAGTGAAATGTCAACATCATCTTTTGATTTTCCCAAGGTAGATGTGTTGATGCGTTCATTCCACCAACCTTGCGTTGATCCTTTTATCATGTGTTAGCCGCAATCATTCAGTGACCGCATTTGCTAAATACCGCAACTCTACATGATGACCACAATCGGTTGACAAGCGTAACTCCCATGTGATGGATGCATATGGCTGATTACCGCAACATTCATGTGTTGATCGACACGTTTGCCTTTGCGATGGAGAGTTTCTTCGCCTGCGGTCGTCTATGCAGCGGTTCGGTTTCTACATTTGCATCCACTTCCTGCATTAGCTACAAAAATAGAACAATGAATGCATAATAACAGGTTAGCCGAGATTCATCATGCCAATCGACGCAAACTCATTTTCTCATGAATTCCTAGCATAATTGCTGCAATAACCTTCATAATTCTAAGTAAAAGGCCTAAGATGACATGCAGAAACTGATACAATCATACAAGATTTATATTAAAACTATAGGTGTGAACCCCGAATCCTAATTTTTCTACTTGAGTATGTTCCCTACTAAGACTAGTGTGATGAGTAGGTTGATGTGGAAACTAGTGTGGAATGGTAGAGGAAAAAGTGGAGATTTGAAGAAAAGAGGAAATTTGGAAGTTTAACTTTTGGGAAAATTTGGAAAATTGGCTAAGTATAAATTTTGTGTGTTGATGCGTTGGAAGGGTGGTGTTGATGCGTTGGAAGAGTTGTTGGGGATGGTATGTGGCTGAAGGAAGAAAGATGGAGGTGATGCGTTGGAAGGCAGCCCATGTGTTGAGCAACCTCAGCCATCACCTCTGCCATGCGTCGAGCAGCCTCGGCCAGCGCCCATTCCATGCGTCGTGTAGCCTTGGCCAACGCCCATGCCATGCGTCGAGCAGCCTCGGCCAGACGCCCTGTCCATACATCGAGCAGCCTCGGTCGGACACCCTGCCAATGCGTTAAGCGCCCTACCGAGTAGCTATGTCGTGCGTCGAGGTGCCCTGCCATGCAGCCAAGCGCGTAGCCCATGCGGCTGGGTGAGCGAGCGATGGCTAGCATACGCCACACGCCCATGCGTCGAACCAGCACCCCTATGTGCCGAAGCACCTGGCCAAGCATGAAGGCGCCGCGCGCAGCCCATGCGGCCAAGCACGCCCAATGTGTCGAGCGACCAGCGTGCCCATGCGTCGAGCGACCAACCTATGTAACGCGCTTATGCGTTGGTGGTCAGCACCAGGCGCCTATGCCAAGAAAGCCGTGCAATGCTACCTAGTGAGCCATGCGTCAAGGATGGACGGTCACTCTATGCGTTGGTGATGGTTAGCTCTTGCAATGGTTAAGTTGAATTGTGATGGTAGTGATTTGGCTTGCTATGCGTTGATGATAGGCTATGTGTTGAGTATGGATTATGTGTTGAACATCCAAGAGTTGGACGTATACAAGGGATGAGATCAGCAGGAGAACATCATCAAAACCATGTGTCTTCTTGGAAGGAAAGCCTTAAGCCTTAAGAATTTGAGGTGGTGGCACCTGATTGGAAGCTCATGCGTTGGCTACATAGGAGGAAGACATTTAGCTTGCGATGATCACAGCATTGCATTAATAGGGTGAGAAGGAGACACTTGACCATGCTGCCAAGTAGGTGGTGTCAACTCTAGAGAAGGTTTGGACGCCTATAAATAGAGCCAAGAGACTTCATTTTTAGTTCATAATTCAAAAATACCATAAAAATAGTGGGAAAGTTGAGCAAACCTTGTGTTAGAGCCAAATCCATGCGTTAGTCATAGAGGATGCATTGGACAGTGAGGTCTAAAGAGGACGCATCAACTTGGGACGAGGAGTTCTCCCAATTTACTCGTGCATTTGGAGTGATTCCAAAGCTACCTGAAAGCTTTGAAAGTCTAGTTTTTAGGGTAGGGCTACTGGAAGAAAAGCTCAAAGGGATCGGTTTGGAAACTAAGAAGAAGGCAAAAGGTTCAGGCTGTCGAATCAGTTTGGGCCAGTCTTGAAGCTTCTGTGATTCCGACCAAACCACGAGAAGTTCTAAGCTCAAATTTTAGGCGAAGCTTCTTTGTAGAAGGAAGTGTCTTAAAATAAGGTTCAGAACTATAAGTAATCTAAGCTGTAAGTTGAATCTGGATTCTAGTGGTGAAAAGGGAGCTCGAGGTAGAAAAGGGAGCTACTAGAGTGAAAAGCTCCTAAGCAATCAAGGTGAGTGGCTAAAACGTTTTGACTAAAACATTTGCTTAGAATGTTTGATTACAACGTGTTATAGAAAGCATGTTTTAAAGAAGATTATTCTCATGCCAGCTTATTTTACAAAGTAATTTCCAAGCAAACCATGAGTTATGTTTTAAATGCATGCATGTGTGAGAAATTGTTGAAAAGCGATTTATATGTGTTAAATATACTCAGCATGCATTAGTACCTTTAAAGCCATATTTTTATATGTGTTACATGCTTTAAAGAGAAAGTCATTTATGACTAGTTTTACTTAAAACGTGATATCGAAGGACGTTTGAGAAGGTATCCGCCCAACTAGATACTGAAGGACATTTGAGAAGGTATCCATTGGTACTGAAGGACGTTTGAGAAGGTACCAAACCAACCAGATACTGAAGGACATTTGAGAAGGTATCTGAACAGAAGTACCTAAGGTATGACGGTACTTAGTATGGCCATATGCACGTAGGTAGTTAGAGTCAGAGATTGAGCAAAAGGGTTCTCTCTTAACTAGCAGTTGGTTTTGGGATTGTTTTATCCACAGTAAGAGTTATTCTCAACTGAGAAATAGTTTTACTGTTTTTTGATTAAAACAGCTTTATATGTTTTATGCTTGGAAAATGTTTACACTGCAATACAAGTACTATAGAAGCTTATATTTCAGTTAAACTCTTTATTGAGATTTTACATGAGAATCAATTATCTTTCTTAAGTCACTCACTGGGCGTAAGCTCACCCTGTTTTCAAATGTTTTCTTTTTTCCCCCCATAGGTAGCGGTCAAATCCTCTGAAGATAGCTCTACATCTGCTCTGCCACTAAAGGAATAAGAGATTTGTAACCCGTCGGTTTAAGTGGTTACTGTTAATATTGTACACATCTTATTGTTGTTCATATAGGGACTAGGGTTTTTGGGTTTTGGGACTTGTGAATCTAGTTTTGTAATGACTCTAAATATTATGTTTCTGAAGTAATAAATTTTGGCCTAGAGACATTCCGCTGTATATAAGTTATATTTTGGTATCAGAGTTATTCTGCAAGAGTTATTAGGCAGTAAGTGTCAGCCAAAGGGTTGATAACTGCTGCAGTCACGCCCTTCTCTAGGCTAAGAGGGTGGTCAAGGGCGGAGTGTGACAATAGGTTAAAATTAATGTGAATGAGATTCATATTAAAACCATAGGTTATTAGATAGAAATATATTTGGATAGGATTCAAATATATATAAATAAATATAAAGATATAACATTTAATAAATGGTTTAATTAATTTGATTAATTAAATATTTCATTTGATTTAATTGAATTGAAATTTATTTAAATCAAATTAAATAAGAATAATAACTCCTTTGCAGTTACAGGGGAGTGCTAACTAAGTGACGAAAATTGCAACAGCTCCACGTATTTGATTTTTAGAAAAGGTCTGCAATTGAGATCTCTTTACATTGTCGAAGAATAGAAAAGTAACTCACCTGTTATCTCTATTAAAAAAAAAAAAAAAAAAAAAAAAAAAAAAAAAAAAACTCTGCCAAAAGTTTTATAGAGAAGAGTTTCTGCAAAAACATATCTTCCCTTTTTCACTTTCAAAGATCCCACAATCTTATCCTTGGTAAGAGATATAGGAGGAAAGACCGACCAATGGTGTTCTATACAAGAGGATGAAGAAATTCATGTTGTCATTTTTTTTCAAGACGTGGAGAATTAAAGGATTGGATCCCAATGCAGAAGCATTTTATCACTTTTGTTTTTGAATTGGGAGAAAAGATTTTGCAAAATTAATAAAAATAGATTAAACATATTGTTTGTCAAGGAGAGATTATGATTAATTTATCTATGTAGAACCTCTTCATAGATCTTCTCCTGGTCTTGAATAAACAGTAGGATGTAAGTTTGTAAGGAAATTTGGCAGATGGATGTCAAGATAGCCTTTCTATGGCGATCTTGAGGAGAGTATTTATATTGCTCAACCAGAGGGGTTTATTGCACAGGGTCAAGAACAAAAGGTTTGTACGCTTCAAAAATCCATTTATGGGTTGAAACATGCTTCTAGATCTTGGAATATAAGATTTGATATTGCGATCAAATCTTATGACTTTGTACAGAATGTTGACGAGCCTTATGTTTACAAGAAGTCGTCAATTCTACTATAGCGTTCTTAGTTTTATATGTTGACGATATTATACTCATTGGGAATGAAGTAGGTTACCTAACTGACATCAAGAAATGGCTAGCAATGCAGTTCCAAATGAAAGATTTGAGGAATGCGCAGTATGTTCTCGGGATTCAGATTATTCGGAACTGCAAGAACAGAACACTAGCCATGTCTCAAACAACTTATATAGATAAAATGTTGTCTAGGTATAAGATGCAGAATTTCAAAAGAGGTTTGTTATCTTACAGATATGGAATTCATTTGTCAAAGGATCAATTTCCTAAGACACCTCAAGAGGTTGAGGATATGAGACGCATTCCCTATGCTTCCGCAGTAGGGAGCCTGATGTATGTAATGTTATGTACTAGACTTGACATATGCTACGAAGTAGGGATAGTCAGTAGGTATCAGTCCAATCCTGGATATGATCATTGGACTGCCATTAAAAATATCCTCAAGTGTCTTAGGAGAACGAGGAACTACATGCTCGTGTATAGTATTAAGGATTTGATCCTTACTGGATACATTGACTCTGATTTTCAAACCGATAAAGATGCAAGAAAATCTACATCAGGATCAGTGTTCATTCTGAATGGAGGAGCAGTAGTATGGAGAAGTGTGAAGCAAAACTATATTGCGGACTCCACAATGAAAGCTGAATACGTAGCTGCTTGTCAAGCAGCAAAGGAAGCAGTATGGTTGAGGAAATTCTTGACAGATTTGGAAGTTGTTCCAAATATGCATCTGCCTATCACCTATATTATGATAATAGTGGTGCAGTTGCAGATTCAAGAGAACAAAGAAGTCACAAGCGCGGAAAGCATATTGAGCGCAAATACCATCTGATCCAGGAGATTGTACATCATGGAGACGTTGTAGTGACCTAAATATCTTCTGAGCAAAACATTGTTGATCCTTTTATAAAGGCCCTCACGGCTAAAGTGTTTGAAGGTCACCTACAGAGTCTAGGTCTACGAAGTTTGTAAACTAGGAAGTGTGGGAGAACTTTTGGGTATATGCCCTAGTTTATTGTATTCATATGTTTATTGTACTCATATGTTTCTCACTTAAATTCAACATTGTGATACTCCACTAGGAGTTTTAGTCCAAGTGGGAGTTTGTTGGATTTTATGTCCTAAAACTCGTAGTTTGTAAATTAATAAACTATCCACTCCCCTGTAATTACAAGGGAGTTATTTACTTCTTATTAATTAAATAAATCTAATTTATTCAATTTAATTTAATTAAGTATTAATTAAATCCTTTTTAATTAATCCAATTATTAAATATCATATATTTAACTTAATGTACATACGAATCATATTCTAATGTAAACTCTCATAACCTATAGTTTTTAATATGAATCTCAATTCACATAAATTTTAACCTATAATTTAAATATGAATTCAATTCATATTAAAATAACATTGAATCTTATTTAAATACTAATACTCTCTTCTCACATAGTTTAATTTGAATCTTATTTAAAATTAATGTTTGGCTCAAGGATCAATGTCGTTAATTCGACTCCAAACCGAATCAAAAGAAATTTTTTAATATCGAACTACTCTTATCACTACTAAAACATAGCAACAGTGGTAAGTCCGAGTCGATCCATAGAGAAACGCAATTTGTTTTGTTAAGTTAACTTTCTTACTAGAGCGATAAATTGGGGGGGGGGGAGATGATTGGTGAGGAAAAGATATATGAGTGAAAAGGAAAATACAATGAATATATGAAGCTGTAATGGATTCATCTAGTTCTCGAATCAAGTAATCATTCAATGTAAATTAAATCATTGTTTTCTGCCAACATGTCATATATTCAAATTATGCATGCATAGCTACCCAATCAATGCGAATTAACTAATCTCTACAAAGGTCGACAATCAATTAATTCGAACCAATCGAGCGTCCAAATTCGTAATTAAGGTTGAAATACCCTGCCCTAACTAACCTACATGCTCCTAGATGCAATTGGGTCTTCAGCGACCATAAAGAATTAGAAACACATGCATTAATATTCAGGATTCAACTATGTTGATTAAGTGTAAGGACAACCGTATTCAAATAATCAATTTATTCTTTGAATCTAGATTAAACATGCTATGCAAAGATTCATAGACAACCTATAAACCTAAGCATGCTCATCTAACATGTGCCACAAGGATAAATGTATGTGTTACAAGGGTAACTTCAAAGCATGGACGATTACAAGGATGCGTGCGAGATTGAATTTAACTAGCTAAGACATGCAATCATGATAGAGGCATCAATCCAACACATAAAAGCAAGTCTAAATTAAACAAGATTCAAGAAAAACATAATTCTGATTTAAAGCACAAAAATTGAACAAAAAACTCATCAAAATATGAAGAACGTTCGATCCAAGAACTAAAAGAAAGATTACCTCATCGATTCATAGAAAAATCAACGGGATACATTCCAATACACATTCTGTTGGATTTTATGTCCTAAAACTCGTAGTTTGTAAATTAATAAACATATTTTGTTTTGTTTTTTGATAAAGTTGTTATTGAAATTGTAATTTTGAATCCAATAAACTAAGGTCCTGAGGCTATTTAATGTAGTTTGAACTTTATGTAGTGACATAAATGTGGATCAAGTTCAAATATATAGCCAAAATGGTCTATAGTATATGAATAAGGTTGGGAGCCTTATTCTGGGGACACTATGGATGCGGCCCACTTTGTAGTTAGTACAAACGATGTGATCCTGAATCGTTCATATAGAGATATGTGAGTGGGAGCATCCTATGCAATGATTTTGCATAAGACTGAACCATGAAATAGTCACTTTTTACGTTCTAAATGTTGTTTTATGTATAAAACTGACTATTTCGTTAATTGATGACCTAGGTAACTTAATCTTAATCCTGAGTTAACTATGAACTCCTGTTCACTCGGAATTATCCTTAGAGCTGCATAGGTGAGGATAGCTCATCATCGCTGGCCCAATAAGTCTCCCATTTCAGAGGTAAGATCGAGTGGATAGCTGGGAACATAGGATGCAAGACAGAATTCACTCCTACCCGTTATAGGGATAGTAGATAGTTTGTTCCCTTTAGTACTGAATCCAGGTCTTGAACAAGGGGCACCCACCCTCTCCTTAGCCCGAGAAGGATTCGGTTTATAGGTTGGACCTTAAACCAATTGTTCATTAGAGGATCAGTGGAACTTAAGGAACAAGATGTAGTCTTGGGGGTAAAACGGTTTTTATGACCCAGCCGAGATTACGAACAACTAGTGAAGGATTAGCTTACTAATCATGGTTATATCAAATGGACACAAATATATCTATAGTGAGGAGAGTGCAACTACGGGACTATAGTGGAATGACCCGTTAGTTAACAAATGTTGATTAGCTCCATCTAAAGAGTTTAGCTAGCTAATCTCGGATTGTTGGAGCCCATGATCTACAAGTCCATTAGGTTCCCCTACTAGCTCATATGGAATAAACTTAGAACAGTATGATAGAATGATTCGAATTGTTCGAATTAGGTGAAGAGAGAGAAATCGACAAGTATATGTGATATAGTGGTCGGGTTTTCAGTTTAAAGATACAGCTTTAATATTTAAATATCAAGAATATGAATACGTTCATATTCGGAAGCTCGAAAATAATGGAAATGGTCAAAGATGTAAAAAGTCAAAGAGTTGACTTTTTGACTTTGGAAAGTCAAACTTTGACCGATCTTATATTCAAATGTGATTTGAATTTCGAGAAAATGAACGTGGATTCATGCTTGGGAGGTCAAAATTAGTCAACACAGAAAAAATCATAAAAAGTCAAAATGTTGACTTTTTGGTTAAAGTTTGATTTTGACCAAATGACTATTTTGTCCTTTGACTAAAGTTAGTGGGAAAATCCAAACTTTTGTTGGATAATTCCACAAACAAAATAGTGGGCTAGGTGTTGGCTTATAGTGGAGACATTAAGCCCACTAAGATAGTAGATTATAAGTGTTGGGTTTTTTATAGATTTGTTTCATGAAAATGTTGCATGGTTTTTTCTATAAATTGGGCTTTTGAATTTCGATTTAAAACTCTTGAAATTTTGTCAAATTTAGTTTTTCAAAATTGTGCTTAAAAAAAAGGGAAAACTCAAAACCAAAATTCCATCTTATTTTTTCCATCTCTTTCTCTCTCTCGATTTTCTTCATCCATTGGGTCCCACAATTCGGTCCTGAGTCCAGAGGATAGTAGGTCAACTCTAGTGGTGGTTCGAAAGAGTTCGAGTCGAGATTCAGCGAGGAAGAGCGATTTTTGGGAGCTATAAAGGTAATTATAATAACTGTTTTTCCTTCAAATGGCATGCATCTTTTTCTTTAAGTTAAAAGCAATTAGAGTGTAATTAGATCCTAATTCTGTTGCGTATGTCTCGTGTTTCATCACATTCATAATCCGAAAATAAAATAAAAACTAACCTTAAGATACTAAAAATTAAAGGGAATAGAAGAAAAATGAAGTAACTTCAGCCTCTATCGATTTGGCCTCCAAAATTCGGCATAATTTGACCCACAGCCGAGGAGAAGTATATATAGAGACCAACGTAGTGTTGCAATGCTGATGCGACTGAAGGGAAGCATCAGGCAAGAAGTCCATCGCATGGTCAACACTCATTTGCGTGCATGCCTTGCTGCTTATCAGTCAATCATCGCAACGTTGCAACGCTCTAGAGAAGCATTGCAACACTGATGCTTCTGTCTTTAAGCATTGGAGGTCAACATTGAGATGTATTGGGACGTTGGCGATGATTCAACTCTGGAGCATCGTGACGCTTAGAGTAGGGTTGCAACACTGTGTCCACTACCAGATACTCGTTACTCGCTGTTTGATGACTTGATACTCGTGGAATGATGGCATTTTGGTAATTTCAGCTCCTTGAAGCCTTAGATGTTCAAATCAACTCAAAATTGCTTCAAATTAACCCCGATCGGCTTCAAGTCATTAATTCTACCTCTTGATCGCTCGATACCTATAAAATAGGGAAATAAACACGTAAAATCCAGTAACAAGTCCGAATTAAGCTAGGAATAATAGCTCTTTCTGAGAGCTAACAATTAACTTTATATTATAATGTATATAATATAAATTGCATCATATACAATTAACATAATTCCCTTAATAATTAATTTGAACACTTAAAATTTTTCCAACTTTAAAACCTTGTTTAATTTGTTTGTGAGCTAGCAGAGGGAGCTAATAAACCTACAGTTATAAGCACCAATGATACAAGATTAAGTAATTAAACTATTTAATTAAATTAATCAAGATTCTTTAACTACATAGTTGTATTCTAATGAACTGTAGTATATTTATGTGTACATTGATTTTACCATTTTATGTAAGTCAATACTTCAAAGGTTTTTTTGTAACTACAGTTGTGTCAAATTACCGTTTTACTCCTATAGTCACCTATTATTCCTTAAGTACCATTTATTCTATAATGAACAAACTGTTCATGTTCCAACCATAAACAAAATTTCTCTCCACCAGTGAGAGGGTGAGGCCTTTGTTGGGATTAATGCTCTAAATCTCGTAGGTTTCGTAGTTTGCAAAATTATGTGTACACAAATTATTTATTCAATAAAGTAGTGTTATTTTTTTTCGACATTTAATTTGCATTAACTCAATTCACTAAACTAAGATTCAACGTTATTTTATTTAAATTAAACAAGTATGTAGTTGACATAGAAGTGGGTCATTTTTAAGTAATAATCTGAACAGTCTATAGTATATGGATAAGTCTAGGTACCTTATGCTGGTAATAATATAGATACGACTCACTTTATAATTGTTACAATAATTGTAAAGTGTTACAAATGATCTGATCCTGATAATTCATTTGGAGACATGTGAGTAGGGATATCCTATACAAAGAATTTATAGAAGACCGGACGACGAAATGATTACTCTCTTTTTATAGAACCATTATTTAAAGAACTTACATTTCACTAGGATGAACATAGATAACTTGACCTTAATTTTGAGTGAGTTGTGAACTCCTGCCTACGAAGACAATCCTTTGATCTGTATGAGTGAGAGTGGCCAAATTAACCGACTCAATAAGCCTATTAATTTGGGGATTTGTCCAAATAGGGAGCTGAGAAAGCAACTATAAAAGATGAAATTCACTCATTCTTGTCTTGAGGAAAAGTAGATGAATTTCTTCCTTAAGGGTTGATTCCAAGTCTTGAACAATGAGGCGTTTCACTCATTCTTGTCTTGAGGGTTAGTTTATTGTTGGACTATAAACTATTTTGTTCATTAGAGAAATCAGTGGTAATTAAGAAGTTAAATGTAATTACAGGAGTAAAATGGTAATTTAACCTAGCTGTAGTTATGAACAATTCGTAAAGGGTCAACTTACTGTTGATTTGTTATATCCATGGATACAGAAATATATCCACAACGAGAAGAGTGCAGCAGTCAGTGTTGAGTGACCAGTAGTTATTGAATATTGATTAATCTAATTAAAGAGTTTAATTGATTAATCTCGTATCATTGAGTTTCTAATCAGTAGGTCCATAAGGTTCCCTTGTTAGCTCACAAAGGATAGAAACAAGGAATAATTGTTTCTAGACTAATTTGAATTTTTCAAATTATTTAAGGGAATTTAAGCTGTTAATTATATTAATATGGTTAATATAAAGTATAATGTATATTGTACATTATAATGCATAGTTAATTATAAATATAATGTATAATTAAAACTATTTAATATGCGATAGATAAATATTTGAAGGAGATTCAAATATTATTCATATAAATAAGATTTATATAAATACTATAGATTAAAAATTAATGTGCATATGATTCATATTAAAACTATAGGTTATATGAGAGATGTGTATTTTAATCTGATTAAAAAGCATATGATATGATTGATTAGTTAAGTTAGTTAATTAATCATGTATATTATATAATAACAATATTACAAAATTTGTTATTATATAATATAATTTTATATAATTATTATATTATATAATTAATAACTCCCTACTAAAGGGAGTTATTCTTCACATGGATGGGAGTTAGAGTAATTCCCATTCCCTCCTTCTTCCTATAGTTTGTATTGAGAATACATACACAATATGAGGATTAAAAGTTTTTTTACAGAACGTGAAGATATCTCTCTAAAATTCTCCCAAAAAAAAAAAAAAAAAAAAAACTTCTCTTTGCCTTCTCACATTCCCTCCTCCAAAAAACCAAGAAAGAGCTCCACATCCTTTCCTTGTTTCGAAGAATAATAAGGTAACTTCATGGTGGTGTTTAGAAGGTTTTATTGCTATGTTTGTAGAGGGGAATATTTGTGACTTTTTAGAGAGGATTTACGTAAAGAAGTGGTTTACTTCAATGGTAAGCATTTTGATTTCCCTTTACCTCTTTAGAACAACATGCTTATAGGTCTCATTAACAATGTTTATCCTTTAAATATTTCCAAAGAAATTACTGAATCTTCAACAAGAGTTGTTAAAGAACCTAGTACCTCAACAAGAATTGTTGAAGTGGGTTCATCTAGTTGATCAAATCCACCTTAAGTGTTGAGGGAACCTCAACGTAGTGAGAGGGTACGAACCCACCTATTCACTATATGGGTTTAACTGAAATCTTAACTATGGTAGCTGATGACGAAGTTGAAGATCCATTGTCTCACAAGAAGGTAATGGAGGATGTTGAAAGAGATGAATGGATCAAAGCCATGGATCTCGAAATGGAGTCTATGTACTTCAATTCAGTATGGGATCTTGTAGATAAACCTGATGAGGTTAAACTTATAGGTTGTAAATGGATCTACAAGAGGAAACAGGGTGTTGATGGGAAGGTGCAAACCTTCAAAGCTCGACTGGTGGCAAAGGGTTATACCCAGGTTGAGGGAGTCGACTATGAGGAGAATTTCTCTTGTTGCCATGCTGAAGTCTATCCGGATCCTCCTATCCATTGCCTCATATTATGACTATGAGATATGGAAAATGGATGTCAAGACTGCTTTTCTGAATTGAAATCTTGAGGAGACAATTTATATGGTGCAACCCGAGGAATTCATAACCCAAGGTCAAGAGAAAAAGGTTTGCAAGCTTAATCGGTCCCTTTATGGATTGAAACAAGCATCTCCATCTTAGAACATAAGGTTTGATACTGTGATCAAATCTTATGGCTTTGATCAAAATGTTGATGAACCTTGTATTTATAAGATCATCAACAATTCAATAGTTTTTCTAGTGTTGTATGTAGATGATATCCTACTCATTGGAAATGATGTAGGTTTACTGACTACAGTTAAGAACTGGCTAGTGACCTAATTCTAAATGAAATTTGGGAGAGGATTAGTTTGTTTTGGGTATACAGATCTTTCGAGATCAAAAGAACAAAATGCTAGCACTATCTCAGGCGTCGTATATTGATAAAATGCTTGTCAAATATTCGATGTAGAATTCCAAGAGGGGTTTATTGCCTTTTAAGCACAGAGTTACATTGTTTAAGGAACTGTGTCCTAAGACACTTCAAGAGGTTGAAGATATGAGACGGATCCCCTATGCATCTTCCATAGGCAGTTTGATATGCGATGTTATGTACTAGACTTGACATCCGCTATGCAGATGGGATAGTCAGTAGATATCAATCTAATCTAGGATTAGATCACTGGATAGCTGTTAAGAACATCCTCAAGTATCTAAGAAGAATGAGGGACTACATGCTTGTGTATAGTTCTAAGGATTTGATTCTTACGAGATACATGGACTCTGATTTTCAGATTGATAAGAAGTCTAGGAAATCCACATCAGGATCCGTGTTCACTCTTAATGGAGAGGCAGTAGTATGGCGAAGCACCAAGCAGGGGTGCATCGTGGACTCCACCATGGAGGCTGAGTATGTAGCGGCTTATGAAGTTGCTAAGGAGGCCATTTGGCCCAGGAAATTTCTGACTAATCTGGAAGTTGTTCCAGACATGTCAAAGCCCATCACATTTTATTGTGATAATAGTGATGATATGGCTAATTACCAAGAGCCTAGGAGTCATAAGCTCGACAAGCACATAGAGCGAAAGTATCATCTCATATGAAAGATTGTGCATCGACGAGACGTGAGAGTCACGAAGATAGCTTCGGAGCACAACATTGTTGATTCATTTAGGAAGGCCTTGATAACGGGTAGAAATGCACGTTATTATAGTGTAAATAAGTAAAACAATGAGGGAATACGACGGTAAAAATAAACAATAATATGTCCAAAAGTGTTAAACTGAGAAAATTGTGATCGCATGCGCCCATCGCATAAAAGCAGTTAATTTACTTATTTTGTGTAGGAAAAATGCATTGGCGCAAGTAAAATTGTGATCCAAGGAATTAGGAGTCCGCATACATTGAAAGGTTGCAATCACAAAGTCATGCGATCGTGAGAAGTTGCTCAAGAAGGTGGTGGCATAAAAACTGCACATCAAGGTGACAGCATAATAAATCATGATGGGACGGAAAGCTGATGATGGTCGAATCTGAATTTAGCTGACAAGCCGTTAAAGACACACTGTAGCAAGTACACTCAACTATCGGTGACCATTAATTGGCACATCAGAGTAGGAGATTTAATGACCGCCCATCATTGAAATCATTAGAGAGAAAGGCTGCTTCACCTTAAGCTTTATAAATATCGGAGGCCACCATTGTAAAAGGAGTTAACAAGATGGATCGCCATATATATCATATAGAGAATAAGTTAGAGAGCCATTAGTTTGTTTATATTCATACTTACACTTAAAAAATGGAGTCAGCTAAGAGACGAAGAAGCTGAGAGATCATTCTCGGACAGATCGAGAGATTGTCGGGAAGTGCTACACGGAGAGAGAGGGCCAACACTTACGAAAGCAAGAATATTCATTTGGATAGAGTTGGAGTGAAAAAGCCAGTGTAAAAGACCACGGAAAGCAAGGCACTACTACCAGGCTTCTTATCTCTACATTTCATTGCAATTCTATATTCTACATTTTATTTATAGAAAATGGAAATCTCATTTCAACTTATGTTCAATCACTCCATACTTAGCATGAGTAGCTAAATTTCCGAATGGGTTGAGAAGTACTTAGCTAGCATGACCTAAGATATACACTTTATGCGATTATATTGTCTTATGTATATATCATTCACTCTTTAGAGATACTTGAGAGAGTAGTCTAAAGAAAGAATCTAGACTTGAGAGAGTTAGATTAGAATCTAGGCTTGAGAGAGCCAGATTAGAACCGCATAAGCAAGAGATAGAAACTTAGACATAAGCTCTATTGCTATTAACACATCGCATGCACCCTAGAAATAGGATATGATAGTATGCGGTTACCTTGTGTATGTGTGCATCATTCATCATCGTATAGACAAGAATAGAGGCTTAGACATAGGTCCTATCGGCATTTTCGTATACATCGCATGCGTCCTAGAAATAGGAATTATGGCATTTTCATTGAAAGATGACATGTTGTTGTTTGTGTGTAGCATAATCGCATAACTAGTACGCAATCTTAGGAAGTGTTAACTAACCCCTTCTTAACTCGTTCATCGCATACTCATTGTAGTTCTCGATTTCATCAACTATTTATTCGAACTCCGTCGCATAGGAAATATTCTTAAACAAAACACCATCCAGCTTATTTTTTTTCACCACCGCAAGAGAATAAAAAATTAACTGTCGCATATTAACTCAGTAGTCCCTTGTTCGACTCCGGACCTACCAGGAAACCTAGTGAGGTTTATCCTTGGGTCTTATTAGGAAAACTTGCATATGCAATGCATAACACATCACCGCAAACTCATACCATAATCGCATCACATTTACAATGCATCAAGTTTTTGGCCCCGTTGTCGGGGACTACGGCAGTACATATTGCGCTAACAGTAAACCTTTTGATTTTCTTTGCAGCTTTCGACCTCTGTGCACTGCCATTCCTTTGCTAAGGGAAGAAGGAAGTGTCGCATGAGCGAAGGACACATTCCTAAACCCAACTACTACCCAGAGATTGAAAGAACGTTCCAAAGAAGACGGAGAAACAACCGCCGACAATAACAAGAGAGAAATCCCAGAATGGCGGAACAACCGAAAGAAAGAGCCACAAATGCAATCAACATCAAGGCAAACCCCATTCTCCTGGCGAACAACCGCAATAGACCCATCCGAGACTATGCATCACCTAACCTCTATGATTTCTCCTCAGGAATCATGAGGCCAACTTTGAACGGATCAAGGTTTGGGATGAAGTCGGTTATGTTACAAATGATCCAGACAATCGGACAATTTGGTGGAAGGTGTGGCGAGGATCCGCACGTCTGATCCATTGTGAATATGATGAAATTATGGTGTATATTGCAATAGTGGTGTATGCGTTGTGCATAAATGTTTTCCTAGCAAAATCCAAGTATAAATTCTACTAGGTTGCCTGGTAAGCCCAAGGTCGAACACAGGGACTATAGAGACAGTATGCGATGGTGATTTCAGATTTCTTTGAGGTGACAAATAAAACAATCAGTTGGTTGGTATGTTTGTTTAAGGTATAGATTCTAAGCGGCGGAATTGAGAAAAGAGTTAATAACATGAAAGTTACAATGAGTATGCTGGGGAACGGGGTGAGAAAGGATTTAGCTAACACTTCCTAAGATTGCGTTCACGTTATGCGATCATGCTACATACATACAACAGCAAGTCATCTCTCAATGCAAATGTTATTGCTCCTAGTTTTAGGATGCATGCGATGTATACGATGATGTCTATAGAACTTATGTCTAAGCCGCTACTCTTGTCTATGCGATGATGAATGACACATACATACATAAGGCGACCACATACTACCATAACCTATTTATAGGGTGCATGCGATGCATTAATAGCAAACAAAACTTATTCCTAAGCTTCTATCTCTTGATTATGCGGTTCTAATCTGACTCTCCCTAGCCTAGATTCTAATCTGACTTTCCCAAGCCTAGATTCTATCCTTAGATCACCCTTTCGAGCATCTCTAAAGGATGAATGATGCATACATAATACAAGATGATCGCATAAAGTGAAGATCTCAGGTTATGCTAGCTAAGTGCTTCTCAACCCATCGATGGTTTAGTTACTCATGCGTAATGTAAATAGAGTGAACAGATATAAAGATGAAAATTTCATTTTATAAATAAGATCGAAATACCGAATGAAAATGGAAAATAGGGATAGAGAGCCTGATAGCAATGTCTTGCTTCCCAAGGCTTTTACAATGAGATTTTCTCTACTCTGCCCAAAAGAATGGCAAGAGTCGACCCTCTCTCCGTTCTCAACGCTTCCTGGCATTCTTCGGAGCTAACCAAGACGATCTTTTGGCATCTTCTCTCTTCACTCGCCTCCACCTTCTAAGTATATAACATTATAGACTACGACTATCTATGTATATGGCAAAGAAGAACTCTAAATTCTGAATAGCGGAACCCCTTTAACGAAGGTGGCATTCGGTATTTATAGAGCTTCAGGGTGAAGAGCTTATCTCTCAAATGATTGCACTGATGGGATGTCACTAATTCTCTGTCTAATGCGCCGATTAATTGTCACTGAAAAGTTGAGTATACTTGCTACAGTGTGTCATTAACTGCTTGTCAACTTAATTCGGATTTGACCATCATCAACTTTCTCTCCCATCGTGATTTATTAAGCTTCCACTTGATGCGTCGTCTCTATGCAGCCACCTTCTTAAGCAGATCTTCGCAAACGTATACGATCGCATAGCCTTGCGGTCGCAATCTTTTAATGCGCTCGAACGCTGAATTCCTTGGATCACAATTCTATCTTGCACCAATGCATTTTCCTGCACAAAATATGTAAATTAGTTGCTTTTAGTGCGATGGACGCATGCGATCGCAATTTTAGAAGTTAATCACGAATTTTGAACAGGAAATTGACGAATCACTCAGCGACGCCTGGGCGAGGTTTAAGAGATTGGTGCGAGACTGTCCACACAACAGATTACCAGACTGCTCCAGATAGAGATATTTTATCACGGTTTGAACCCTACATCGCAGACAGCTGCCAATGCGACAGTACCTGGTGGTCAGCTTGATAAAATTTATGATGAGGCGAAGAATATCCTTGATTGCATATCAAAAAATCATGAAGATTAGCGGGAAAGCGATCGACTAAAAATTCGAGAAGGTGACGCAAACAATAGGGCCATTGCATCTCTACAGAACCAAATGAATGTGATGATTAATCTGTTACAGGGCATCACAATCAACAACCCTGGAACGCAAAGAGGGCAGGTCAATGCAATTGTACAGACAAGCATGAGTTTTGCTACTTGTGGAAAATCACATCTGATTGAAGAATATCCAAGAAACCCGCAGTCAGTATACTTCGTAAAGAACAACCCTTTCTCTAGCACATACAACCCCGGGTGGAGAAACCACCCCAATTTCACTTGGACAAATAATCAACAATAGAGTTATCAACCCATGGTGCCAAAAAAAGAACTGCCAAGATTTTTCCAGCGAACGTACGGTCAATCACAACATCAAGCCAGCAGGTCGCAAGCACCGCCATCTTCCTTTCTAGAGAGATTATTAAAGTAGTACATTGAAAAGAATGAGACGGTTCTCCAAAACCAGGCGACTTCTATCCGCAATCTCGAAATCCAAATAGGATAGATTGTGGGAGAGCTGAAAAATAGACCGCAAGGGACATTGCCGAGCTCAACTGAACTCCTTCATAACTCGAGGAACACAGGAAATGAGCAATGTCAAGTAGTGACCTTGCGAAGTGGAAAGACAATAGTGGAAGAAAAGAAGGAGCCAAGTAGGACTAATCCAGTTGCGATAGAATCCAATAACCCGTTGACATAGAATGAACCAGAAGAACCTAAGACGATGGAACCAGAAGTTGTGTCTACCTCTAAGCCTATAGAACATGGAACCGTGAAGGTATAGCTACCACCATTCCCGCAAAGACTTAAGAAGAAGCAAAATGATGAAGTGCAGTATTATCGCTTCATGGAAATGTTAAAGCAGCAACACATCAACATCCCATTTACAGAAGCTATAGAACGAATGCCAAAATATGCGAAGTTTTTAAAGGACATGGTGACAAAGAAAAGAAGCACGGGAAAGTTCACAATGGTGGCGTTAACGCAAGAGTCAAACACATAATCCCATTGAAGATATGCGACCCAGGAAGTTTCACGATACCCTGCTCAATTGGCGAGATCTATATTGGTCAAGCACTATGCCACCTTGGGGTCAGTATCAATTTAATGCCCCTTTCAATCTTTAAAAAGTTGAATATGGGGCACTGACGCCTACGACAGTGACTCTCCAGCTTGCGGATAGGTCTCTAGTTCACCCTGAGGGAAAGTTGAAGGATGTCCTGGTCACAATTGATAAATTCATTCTACTGGCAGACTTCATCATTCTTGACTATGAGGCGGACAAAGATGTGACCATCATATTGGGATGACCATTTTTATCTACTAGTCATGCTCAAATTGATGTGTACAAGGGAGAGATCACGATGAGTATAAATGGGAAGAAGCTCAAGTTTAACATCATCAAAGCCATGAAGTATCCGGAAGATGATGACCTATCCGATTCTGACAATGAACACAGTTGTAATGAAGAAGAGGAATCCGAAGAAAAAGATGAAAAAGAGGATGCGACTGCATCCATAGAAGTTTGCAATGTGATCACAGAAACAACAGACAAAGAAGAAAAATTGAATTTGAATGAAGAGAGAAAAGCATAAAAACCTTCCTTGGAACAACCACCTATAGTGGAAATGAAAACTCTACCAAGTCATCTAAAGTATGTTTTCCTTTGGAAAAATGAAACCTTGCCAGTAATAATTTCCTCTACGCTAAAAGAAGAACAAGAAAATGCACTGCTTAGCATCCTGAAGAAGTACATAAATGCAATCGGGTGGATGCTAGCAGATATAAGAGAAATTAGCCCAACATACTGCATGCACAAAATACGTCTCGAAGAAAACCAAAAAGGGTCTACCGAACCTCAACGCAAACTAAACCCTGCGATGAAGGAGGTTGTGAAAAAGGAGATAATTAAATGGTTGGACATAGACATTATATACCCAATCACCGATAGCACGTGGGTCAGCTCCGTGCAATCAGTGCCCAAGAAGGGAGGATGACAATAGTCCTAAACGTAAACAATGAGTTAATACCATTGAGGAACGTCACTGGTTGGCGGATTTGCATGGACTACCAAAAGCTCAATGCGGCGACAAAGAAGGGCCATTTCCCCTTGCCTTTTATTGACTAGATGTTAGACCGCCTAGCAGGGAATGATTACTTCTATTTTCTTGACGGGTATGCGAGCTAGAACCAAATAATGATCACTTCTGAAGACCAAGAAAAGACCACATTCATCTACCCATACGGAACATTTGCTTTTCACCGCAAGCCGCTCGGATTATGCAATGCGCCAAGCACGTTTTAGAGGTGCATGATGGCTATCTTTTCCGAGTATCTCGAGGATTCAGTGGAAATTTTTATGGACAACTTCGTATGAAGTCTGTCTGAACAACTTGGAGAAGATATTAAGGAGATGCGAAGAGACAAATCTTGTGCTGAATTGGGAGAAGTGCCAATTCATGGTGAACGAAAGTATTGTGCTCGGGCACAAGGTTTCCAAGGAAGGGTTGAAGGTGGATAAAGAGAAAATTGAGGCCATTGAAAAGCTTCCACCTCCAGCTAATGTGAAGGTTGTAAGGAGTTTCCTGGGACATGCAGGATTCTACCATCGTTTTGTGAAGGACTTTTCGAAGATAGCTCGACAATTGAGTGTGTTGCTAGAGGCTGATAGAACGTTTGACTTTGATTCACAATGCCTCAATGCATTTAAGATACTGAAGAACGTATTAATTATTGCGCATGTTTTGATCGCACCTGACTGGACGAAACTGTTGGGGTTGATGCCCTAAAGTGTCGTGTCCTGTAGTTTGTAAATAGTTTGTACGGACGCTTGTGTTGTTAATATATGATATTTACTTCACATCTTGTATTTTTTGCGCAGTTACTTGTTTTATTTTCTTTACCACAAACCAATAAACTTAATATCCCTGGTTATCTGTATGTAACTTAAGCATGTATGCGGTAACACACAAGTGGATCATGTCTTGAGTGATAACCAAAATGGTCTATAGTATATGGATATAGGAGCGAAACCTTATCTTGGTAACGCTAGGGATGCGACCCACTTTGTGGAATGGTCACAAGTGTTGTGACTTGTCATAGATAGTCTGATCTTGATCATTCGTGTTCGGGACATGCGAGTGGGGGCGTCTTATACAAAGAGTTTGTATAAGACCTGACCATGAAGTGTTAACATCTCGTTATATAACACCATTCATGATAGAGACTTCACTTCATAGGATGATCATAGGTAACATGACCTCAATCCTGAGTGAGTTGGGAACTCATGCTATTGAGGGTGGTCCTTTGATTTGTATGGGTACGAGTGGCCAGGTCGCCGATTCAAACCTACCATTTTAAGGATTTGTCTGATTTAGGAGCTGGGAACTCAGCTGCACAAGATGGAATTCACTCCTTCCCCGAGGCAGGGGTAAGTACATAGATGGCTCCCTTAAGGGCTGATTCTAAGGCTTGAACAATGTAGCGCCACACACCTTCTCCTAGCCCGAGAGGTGTTCACACATAGTTGGATTATGTTGTATTGTTCATTAGAGGAATCAGTGTACTTAAGGAGTGAGATGTAACTACAGGGGCAAAACGATAAATTGGCCTAGTTGTACTTACAACCATCTGTGAAGGGTCATCGTACTCATGGTTGGTTATATCCGATGGACACAGAAATATATCTGTGGTAAGAAGAGTTCAGCTGTTAGTCTTTAGTGGAATGCCTGACAGTTAACGGATGGTGATCTCGTGGCTAAAGAGTTTAGTCATCTATTCACGTACCATTGGAGCTTCGAGCCACAGGTCTATTAGGTCCTCTAGGTAGCTTGGATAAAGTTGAGAACCAATATTTGGGTTAATTTGAAATGTTCAAATTAACAAGAGGGAGTTCGATTATATATGATATAATTGGACTGGTTAATTATATATGATATAATTGGCTAAATGTATGAGATACATTAAAATGGAGGAAATTAGATATAAATATGATTTATATCAAGTAGAGGATAAAATACTATAGTAGATATGTGATATCAAACTATAGGATATGAATATAATATGATTATATTTATTAATTAATTAATTGATTAATTATATGATAATTAATCCTTTTTCCACGTTCGGACATGGGTATTGGGTAGCATCGATTATGGTAACCGATGAGTTAAAATGAGAAAAGTTTTCATTTTTGAATCGTGCAATCAATAGCCCGTTTGTCCATCGTGAAAAGAAAAGAGAGCGCGCTGGTGTTGATCAAAATGATCACTTAAGCATTTCGAGAGACTATACGATAGCTCTTCTCCGCCTCGCTAAACGATCGCACACTGTCGCTTACACGATCAGATAGCTTCTCTAAACGATCGTATAGTGTGCCGATTTTACTAAATGATCGTATACCTTTTCCTAAACGATCGTTCAGTAAATCCTACACGATCGTGTAGCTCCTCCTAAATGATAAGCAGTCTATTATGCGATAGCGGTCTTTTTCCCTCCCACTTGCTTATCGCCTACACGATTTGTGTTTCCTCCTTCCTCTACCAAATTCACCAAAGCCCACCCTTTGGGTTTTCACTCCG